>NC_056737.1:1442926462-1442966462 GCF_019279795.1 Protopterus annectens
CCAGCTGTCTTCAGAACATTTTTTTCTTGGAAGACCAAAGACATTTCTGATCCAGAGCAAGACAGGGAGTTAATACAAAAAATGTTTACCCAACAAAAAAGTGAGCCATCCTGCGGAATGAGACTCTGCTTCTTTTTCTTCTGCCAGTAAAGGTCATATTGACTTTGCCAGTTAAACCTTTTTCAGTGCTCTAAAGGAAAATGCTTGAAAGACAGAATAAAAACACAACAGTTGACTAGAAGAATCAGACATACCTTGGATTTGATCCAGAGTCTGGTGTAAGGAGATGGAGATGAACAGGAAGATGACTATTAACACTGACATTAGTGAATACATGACATATTATAAAGCATTGATCACATTTGTGAAAAAAGGCATTGCAAGAAAAACTGGCTAAGAAGGACTGGACTTTTGTTGACTTTCTTAAACTTGTGAGTGGACTGCAAAACATAAACCCCAATTTATGCCATTAATATATAGAAGGACATTAAAAGGGAACAATGTAACTGCAAAACAATTTTTGTTCTTAATAGTATTTGTATAAAACATTTCATGATGTTAGCATGTTATGTAGTAAAGCAGGTTTGTGTAGTATGCAGTTAGGGATACTTTAAATGTGGGCATGGCGAGTCTTTCCAGTGATTATTGTATGTGATAAAGAAATTAAAGTAAACAAGTACTTTTTTACTTGCAAGAAATATAGGTTTTACAATGTAATAAGAGAAGAAAGCATAAGCAAAACAAGTTTAAGATAATATGCTGTGATTTGGGACTGCTGGGGTGGCAGTGTAAAACTGCCCTTATTGTATTATATGTAGAACTGAGATGTTTTATCTTATTTTTAGAAAGGTGAATGTCTGTATTAATGCTGTTGGCTTTATCTATAAACAAGTGTTTTAGTAAGCTAGTAGGCTTGAAAAATAAGACAAAGTGTTTAAAGTCATGAGAAGTGCTAAGTTTTTGCATTTGAAAGGTATTATCTTGTTTTTCTTCATTAGCAAATTTTTAGTGGGAGCCAAGAAGTCTGCAAATCAATGCACTTGTGCATTCTGTCCTGTGTCGAGTGAAATTGACAGAGATTCCTCCATGTATCTGCAAATATGTTCATTTTGTTATCTGATTGCTGACTGCATTTCCATGGAGACAAGCTGTCTGCACATAAAGGTAATCAGTCTTGACATTTCTGAGCATTCTTTGCGAGTTAAATGCAAAATTTAAAGGTTCAAGGGCAAGCACTTCAGTGAAAAGTGAAGTTCAAAATTATTGAAGTGAATAAGAGATAGACACTTCACTAGCACCTTTAATACTTTAATGTATTCAATAGAACAGTGTATAATATAGTTTCATTTAAAGATAATTAGTGTACTTTTTTAGGGCTAAAAGTTAATGTTGTTTTAAAGCACACAAGCTGCTTTTTAAATATGAGAGAGGATAATAATACAAAAAGAAAAACAAAGAAAAAAAAACAGACAGTACAACAGGGAGCAGATGCTGTAACTAAAATATGCTTTAGATGGGTAAACTTAATTTTAGGTTAGGGAATGTTTGTGGGTGCAGCTGTCAATTTGGTGACAATTGTTCTTATGTGGAGGGTTAAACTTTATTTTTTGAAGATGTACATAGTTTTGTGTGTTTGTTCTAAGTTATGGGATATATTAAAAATATATTTCATTTTTTTTTTGTTTGAGGGCTTTCATTAAAATAAAATGTCCTGAAAAATGTGACATAGGTTCAAATGGAGTTACAAGAAATAACTGTGTAAAAGATCATCCTGCCAAACATTAGTGTATGCATGTAACACAAAGGTTGTGAATACATATTAAAAAAGAACATGTTTTGTATAATAGGTGGGGACAATAACTTATTTTCATAATGGCTACATTATTCATATTATTATGGAATGTAAGTGGCCTCAAATATATAAAAAAGTAAACAGTATAAAATTATATTAAGAAATGAAGAGTACAAATAACAATGCTACATGGGACACCTTTGGAAAGAATATGCATGTCAATTTGATAAAGAAAGTATTTCAGGATGGATATTCAACAGCCTACCAGGGACAAAGGAAAGGGTAGCAATTATACTAATTGTTAGAGGAGCTTCAATAGTGATAGAAGCAGTAGAAAATGGTAATAATGGTAGATTTGTGGCAGTAAGGTGCTACTGGCAAGGGAGGAGGATTACATTGTCATATTTAAAAACTGTTACTATGGAACGTAAGACAATTGTGGGAGAAATAATCTGCTTTCAGCAAGGAATACTACTTATAGGTGGACACTGAAACTTGATTTGCAACAATGAGGATGCATCTGTTGGACCTAGAACATAGTCAGATCCAGCACTAAGTGACCTAGGCAGTTGTCTAGGGTCCACTGGCTGTGGGGGTGAGGATCTATCAGCAACATTTAATTTTTCTGCAACCACATTTAATTTTTAATAAAATTAAACAAAAAAATACATTTCTTCTTTAATGTTGCACTCTGTATGTTGTGTGTACATCTTTAGTATGACTTTTGCATGCACATCACTTATTGGGCTGGGCTACCATTTGATTTTTCAAATATGCAAACTTTGGAAACCGAGAACTGCTACTGTCCTTTTGTATGTACTAGACCAGGAGACAATCACATCCTGATGTGTGAGACGAGTATTCCTTCCCTTAGCAGGTGTGTGAAACAAGTGTTCCTTCCTTCAGTAGGTATGTGAGATGAGCACTCCTTTAGCAGGGGTGTGTGTGTGCACTGTAAAATGTCCTAGTTTGGGATGGCAGTTTAGTTAATTAGCTTGCTTAGACAAAAAAACGGTACCTTTGACTACAGGAGACAATAGCCATAATCTTCTACACCAACTACCAGACTGAGTTGATTGAAGTATGCTGATTTGCTGAAATGGTTTGCTGAAATGGGTAGTATTGTCTTTTATTGGTTCATATACTTTGTTTAACTGCTTGATGGAAAAAATCTTCAGAGCTACAGGGGTGCACATACATTTCAAGTGTACTTCATTGTGAGGAATGAACCTCATTTGCGGTCTTAAAAAGTTCATGTTCCTTGAAGTTCCACATTGAAAGGGTCTGTCACACATTCAGTGTTACGATTATTTTAACTGATATCCATAGTAAATAGAAAAGAATCATATTAATTCATTAAAAGGTCTGTTTAGAAGTAACACCAGCATATTTTAACCATCCTATGGCCTTCCTAGTTGAAGTTGTTAGTAAGCTGTTAGTATGTGTTCCACATTTTGCTCATTTGTTCCACATTATGAGGGCTAGTTTTCATCATTTTGGAAATGGAAGGTTGAGAGCTACGGGGTGAAATTTCAGTGAATGTTTGTTTTGGTGTATTTTAAGGAATATGAGTTTCACTGCATTTTCAAGGAATGTTTTAATATATTTTAAGAAATGTGAGATTCAAGGAAAGAGAAATTTACTGTTGCTCATACTTAGTCTGTTTTTAATAAGCAACTGGTTTGTTTAACAATTGTCTGTCAGTGCTTGTGCTAGAGAATTTGAAAGCAGTGTTAGCTGGTGCAGAAAGCTGTGGGTTTTACTATCACACCATGTAGATGAATTGCTGATACTGCAGATCACTTTAAGGGGGGTGGTAAACTCCTGAGTGTGTTGTCCTTTGGATGAAATGCTAAACTGAGGCCCCATCTGTCTGTGTTAATGGTAGGTGCTGCAAGATCTTTTACAGCCACCTGAGCTATCAAAAATTTTAGGGAAAGTTCCCCAATGCCCTGACCAAATTTTCTCTGGTAGTATAAACACCACCAATGGTCTCCACTGAAAAGACAATAATAGCCTAATGAGATTAACCTGGTCATCAAAGTATATTTAAGTTAAATGTTTTAAATTAAATCAATATCGCTGCCTTCACTTCAAAAGTAAAGAAGAAAACAATGTGTTCCTGACAGTTTTGAACAATGTTTATGGTAATTGGGGGGGGGGGGCAAGTAATGGGACACAAGAATGGCTGCAAGGGGGAGGGCCTAGTGCAATCCCCTGCTTAGGTCTCATTTGCCCCTGATCCGGCTGTGACCTAGAAGGGAAAATATAACAAAAAAGGGTAGATTTCTGAATAAATTTGTGAATACATTTGATATTGAAGACATTAATTCAATAGTAGGAACTGAGAGAGAGAATGTACATATTATTCTTCAAGGTATAATAATTGGGCTAGAGTAGATAGAAATAATTTTTCACAGGTACATGTATTTAATTGAAAGCTTTGACACACATCTACTAACTATTTTGATTATGCAAGAATAAAAACTAAGATAAAAATGCAGGATAATGATGTAAAAATACAAGTTGCTTTCCCACCTACCTGTTTAAAATAGAAGAGTTTAAGGAATGGGTAGTGGAAATTATTCAGGAGTTATTAGCTAGTGAGTGGGATAAAATGAAAACATAATTTAAAAATAGGCTACAAATAAAAGACAAAGCGATACAGTTAAGAAGTAAAATGCATATTATTTAGAGGATCTGCCAAAGGTTAAAATACTACAGCATAAGGAGAATCACGCAGAACAAGAAGAGGTGCAACTACAGAGTGTAAAGAGAAAATAAGGGAGTATCTGGATAATATGCATGAGTTAGAAAGATTGCTGTTAAGCAACTATTTTTTATATTAACTCCAGGTCAAAAAATACTTTTAGCAAAACAACTTTAACAATAAAAAGTGGAGAAGGTTGTCACCAAATTTAGGGAGCCTATAACAAGAAAAATAACCAGAGATCCTATAGCGGTGTTAGAGATATTTTGGAAAATGCTATGAACATTTGTATAAAGCAGAGAAATGTGGAACACAAGAAAAAGGACAAATGGAAAAAATTTGGAAGACTAAGGTCAAGGTTGGCACTAGATGAAACTTAACAATTAACAGTTAAGGTAGAAGGAAATGAGATAAAAAAACAGTGATGCATAATCAATCTGCAGGTGTTCTTGTGGAAGTTAGGAAGGAAGCATGTGACAAAGATCTGTAAGTTTTTTTAACAGTATTTTAAAAGGAGGGAAGTACTAACATTTTGGAAGAAAGCTGTGGTGGCTGTAAAAAACCTAAAGATGGTAATGACCCATCAGCTCCAGCTTCATATAGACTCATTTTGATTTTAAACCATGATTATAAAGTGCTTATGTCTATACTAGCTCAAAGAATGACAAAAGTGTTGCACATTTTGATAGATATGGATCAATGTGGTTTTGTGCAGGGAAAGCAAACATTTGATAACATTAATAGAATAATGATGATCCATAGGGGAGTAGAATGTATAAAAACGCTGCTGCTGTTGGTGGGTTTTAATGCAGAGAAAGCATTTGACAGAGTAAGCTAGGATTTAATGAGTAGGATAATGGGAGCATTTGCATTCCCTGATACAGTAATAAGGTTAATTTGGAGGATATATGAAGGATCAGAGACAAGAATTAAGGTAGAAGGGTTCCTCACTAATAAGTTGTGTCTGAACAGAGGAGTCAGGCAGGCCTATCTTCTTCCCTATTGTTATTTGCTTTATATTTAAAACTATTGGCAAAGAAAAAGAGGGGGCTCAGAAATTCATGGATATAATTGGCATGGTAATCAATAAAAGTTGACTTTATTTACAGATAATATTATTTTGTACCTGATAAAGCCAGAGAAGGATATATATGTTGTGGAATAGTTTAACTTAGTTTCAAGTTTTTTTGGGATATAAAATTAATGAAGATAAAACAAAGGCTATAGCCATAATTTAAGTACCCACAGATGAAGAGGTTCAGCAATACCTATACTTATGGGAGCATGATAAGATGAAGTATTTAGGAGAATGGATTAAAAATGTTTTTGTTATGGCAGCTCAAGAAATGTGGGAAGAGATTAAATAAAAGATAATATAAAAACCAAGACACTCTGGATGCTCAGGTTTATGGATATGGAAAGTAAGATGCAAGCAGTGAAAATGTTTTTAGCCCCCTTAGTTTTATATACAGGTCAGGTATATTTTATCAGTCAGAGAAGTTATGGATAATAATTAATAACAAGTTGAAATAATTTATCTGGGAGGGGAAGAAGCCAAGGGTTAAGTAAGATAAGTTGATCCTTCCATTATATCAATATGGTTTAGGACTACCTGATTGGAAGGGATATTTTACAGCTATACAGTTAAGGCTCATATACATAACTGAAACAGAAGGTTATAATTCAAAGCGGAAAGGCATGGTGATGAAGCAGGGGGAATATTTAAGAAATAAGGAGGAAGTGGGATTTTGGATGCAAATCCTTAAATAAAATAATGACAGCCATATAGAATATTGTATTCATAAAGAAGCAGAAAATATTCTAAGAGCTAAGCTAACATGAGAATTGAGAAAGAAGATTTTTTTCCTTTAGAGTTGACTGTAAGCAAGGGTATAGAAAATAAGCAAAAGCAGGCTGGAATTTACTGGAGGAAACTGGAAAAGGAATCAAAATATTGGGAGCAAATAACTAGAGGAGGAGAGGTAACAGAATGGGATGAGGCCAAGAAGATACCTGGACAGCAGGATAGAAATTACCAACCCTACCAGGGACTGATATCAGAATACAGACAAAGAAAATGGGATAGAGGTATCCTATGTGAAAGACCTGCTCTGGAAGAGGTTTTAGTCAAATCTATAAAAAAGCTGCTGTTAAAAAGGGATAATTAGTAGAACATTGCAAGATAACTATAAGAACCAGTCACAGGAGGTTAGAAAAGAATGGGAAGACAGAGAGACTGGATAAGCAATTTACAAGGGAATAAGAAAAGATTGGGAAGACAGAGGGACTGGATAAGCAATTTACAAGGGAATAATGGGTGGACATATGTATGGCTCCCAAGTATGCAGAAAAGTCCAGAAGGTTTAGGATTTTTGCTTGAAAGTGTTTGCACGGGTATTTTTATACCCTAAGCAGACTTCAAAATATTTTTCCACAGGTAGATGACAAATGTTGGAGATGTGATGGGGAAGAAAGACATAACTCATAACAAAACTTTTGAGAGTGTAATTAGTTGGCATATTTTAAAAATTCCCTACAGAGTACTCTGTCAGAAATATTGGGTGAGCAAATGGGTGTAACTAAGGAAATAATTCTTCTGAGCTGGTACACAGGCTCTGAATTGCCTTAGCATAATAAGGCCATGTTAAGTTTAATTTTGGTGACTGCCAAAATAGCAATTACTAAAAAATGGAAATCAAAAGCTAAACCAACTGTATTTTAAATATTGAATATTGTAATAGAGCTAAAAGAACTGGAAATTGGATCTTTAAAAAAGGGAAAGAGCAAATTATGTAGCAGTAAATGGAAATTGTGGGAAAAATGCACTCAGAATAATGATCTGGAGGAATGATGTTAAGGGAAAACAGGAAGTGAGCAATTTATGTAGTGGTGGTAATTATAAAAAAGGGCATATGTAATGTATAATGCATGTAATTAGAAACATGTTAATATGGTTTGTTTTCTTTTATATTAATGTATGTTTGTCTATGTCTTAAGTGATCATTTAATAAAGGTGTTAAAAAGATGTGTGTTCCTTTTTCAGTGGATTGCATCTCTAGAGCACTAAAATCCATCAAGATGAGTTCAGCTGCCGGCCTTACAAGATGAATAGATATTCTTTATGTAACATTATTCTTTGATTACTTATCTATTTGATCAATTTCAGAAGTCCTTGGAATCAGGTGTTATTTCAAGTAAATGTAAACATGCAATTGTAGTCCCCATTCCTAATAGTCAATCTGTTTAACACAGATGACTACAACAATGTTTTGAGGAGTCTGTCTGTTATATACTCTTACCAGATACTTCATGAGATAAATACTTATCAGCACATTTTTTTTGCCTGGGGAATCTTGTTTGGTTAATTTGATTAGTGCATACAAAAATATTATTACTACCTTGGATTAATGCCTTACTGATGATGCTATTTGTTTGGATTTTGCTAAGGCCTTTAGCACAGTGCCTCACAATGTAGTTATAACTGCTTTGCAAAAGTTGAATGTTAATTCATTCATTCATTGTCAGATGGGTGGTCAATTGGTTGAAGGAAGGGTGTTTTACTGTTAGGATAAAAGTAGCTTTTCAGTTATAAAAAGAGGCAGAGGAGTTCTCCAGGGGGGGTCTATGTTGGGCCCTTTGCTGTTCTAACTATCTAAGATAATATTTGGATACGTACATTTGTGGATGAAACCCAGATTGGAAATATAGTTACCAAAGTGCTATTCAAAGTTTTCTCAATTTGTTTTTGAAATTGTGAGAGAGTGAGAGAGAGAGAGAGAGAGAGAGAGAGAAGGGCATGAGATATAATGCTATAAAGTGTACAGTTTTATTTTGTTGCAGAGAGAAATGAGTCAGACTATTACTGGAACATAAATATAGCACAGTACTCAATTTGCATTAGGAAAAAGAGTTTTCTTATCCATCTTTATGTTGTCTTTGCCATTCTTCAGGTAACCCTCTAAACATTCTTGTACATACCCTTCATATTTTTAATGAATTGCAACCTAGCTTACTGCACAAAAAACATGAGACTGAATGTCACAGAAAGTCAAAACTGTGTGCAAAACTCATGTCAGATGTAACAGCAAAGAAAATACAAAGTTTCTTTAGTAAGCTGAGCACTATAAAAGGGGGTTCTGAACTTCTGACCCCAGCATCCCTAATAATAATACTATGTTGCAACTACTACTACTACCACCACAACTATTACTACCGCTATTGTAGCTACTAACTACTATGAATACTATTACTATTAGTAGTAACAATAATAATCATAATAATAATATATTGAGACTGTGGTTTGAAATAAATATCAGCAGCTTCCCTATTCTTGATTAACTGTAAAATGAATGAGGTTTTAACTCAATAAGAACATATCCATAAGCTGCAACTCATCATTTGCTGTTTTTCGTTGAAAATCACTGCCGGCAAGTTTCCTTTTACAGCACCAGCAGTGGTTCAAGATTGTGGGGCTTTTCATTGCTTTCACTGTTAGACTATGGAATTAGCATATTTAAGAGGGAAAACATGCCTGGGTATTCACTAACAAGCATTTGTACACCGCTGTAAGCCTACACATTTCATTTGTGTAAACTTGGCAGGCAGCAGCACTCAATAAATATGTAAGCAGCTTAGTAACCCTACAAATTAAGGAGCACCTGTCTATTTTCAGAACACCTGCTAGCAGGAATGTTGAGCTCCAGAGATGCCGAAGCAGACAGTGTAAAAAATCAGGCTATAAATAAACTCAATGCCAGTAAACAAGCACCATGGACAGACAGCACAATGTAAGGCAAGGACATATTGAAGTACATAATTAAGTGGCAACGGGAGCTTAATGAGTAATGTGCACTTATATATAAGTAGAGTAATGTACAAACAAAGCTAATAAAACATTACTGATAGCTGCAGAAGTAATTCTGTCCACTTAGGGACACATGTACATAATCAAAGGAAACATTAACAAAAGAATGTGAGAAGGATACAGCTACAGTGTAACAAAGGGAGTTAGTAAGATACATGTAAACTAATGTTACATTGGAGAGGTAAGATAGCAGTTGGCAAGGAAAGTAGATACATTAGGAGATATGGCATATACTGCAGGTAGTTCACATTAGTTGTGTATCCAGAAAGTTATATGTTGTAACAAATGTTGTGCAGTTTCCCCAACACACACCTATCATTTAAAAAATGTACATAGCTCTCAAACGTTTGCCCTATGCACTTCAGAAAGAGATACTTTTTGCCAGTTGTTGCCACTTAAAGGCTATTTTATAGGTAAGATTGACTTAGTAAAGCATGTGTTGTATAGGAATTTACATTAACCAGTAGTTTAGACAGTTATAAACATTTACTGTGAGATGCTCAGAGAAATTTTTACTCACAGGAATACATTGTGCATACCTAGCTATACTTGTGGTACAGATGTATGGACCTACTCTACCATAGAGATGTATACTGTGTGAGTAATCAAACTAAATAATTTACATACACATGAATGAGGTTGGAGCATGCGTACATACAGGTTAATGAATTGTAACACATTCATTGCCTTATGAAAGAAAAATGAATGATGTTCCTATGGTAATGTACACACCTGTAGCAGTGACGATGTAATGAAAGGAATTATGGACACCTGAGAAATCATTGCAATAATAGTATTAATTCCAGAAAAAAAGCATTCATGGCAGCAACCTACATGTTGTGAATGGTAGAAAGTGTGACTTTCCATGCATGCTGAGTATCCAGAAGAATATGACACATATACAGAACTTTCATTTTGAACAATGTTATCAGAATGCATTTCTGCTATCCACATTTGCAGTTGTCTAACATACTTGGAAAATGAGGGCTATCCTAATGTAACAAATACTAACATGCGCATAAATCTATGGGAAATTTGTATGCTCAGTCCCTTGACAACCATGTTGGTTGTGGTGGAATGTCATTATATGACTATGCATAGGAAGCATGCAAGTGTGATGCAAGTAGCACAATGGAGAGGTAGCACATACAAGACTGAGGCCAAACTAACTTACATGCAAACAGTTTTGTATAATGACATCAGCTACAGGGGAAATGTACTATTATGTTATAATTCATTGGATATGCCCCATTTGTGGGAGTGCAATCAATCGTATAATGTGTCTTTGCCATTGCAACTGGCACAATGCATGTTTTAGTACTAAAGTCTATCAAAGTACACATGTAAATGCAGTATGGCATCAAGTTGTGCATTGCATGTAGCCCTGAAGGGAACCTTGTTAAACACATTAGCAATTCCTGTATGACAGTTCAGTAACATAAATCACAGGCATGTCAAGCTTTAACATATATTAGTAAGTGAATTATTGACAATTTATATTCCACATACACCAACTGTACACTGGCCTTTGACACATGTTGTTATCCTCTACAAGTAGGTCAATATCTCAGTTGTGTGGACATTAGCAAAGCCAACCTTCTAGAGGCTAATTCTATCACTGTTTTGAAAAAGAAGAACAAATGGCAACAACTATATCATAGCATTGATTACTTAATGTGTTGTTTGTTAAATGGAGTGTATTCACTCCATCATTATACTGGGCATGCTCATAAGAAAGTACAGCAATGAGTAAGTAACATCAGCTACCCACTATAAAATGACAGGGAAGTATATTAACACAGTACAGCATGGCACACATCAAGAACTGATGAATAAGCCATTATTTTCTTTAAAGCCTTATATTGTGAACAAAATAATGAAAGGTATGCATACATGTTTGTATTAAGTCATGCAATACAGATTAGTATTTTTTGGAACTAGATAGTGCCTGTGAGCATTCCTTGATGTACTCAGTAGCTGCATCTTTCATCAGACCTCAGAAAGAGATGAATTCACCACTGACACCACAGAAAGAAACATGTCTGGTGTGTCATGAAGGACACACTTGAATGAATTACATCAGCATCCTACTGGAATGGTGATGGCTCCCATAACATGGAGTGTGAGACCTAAAAAACTGAGGCACTCTTACTGTGCCATGTCTGCATTCTAAGGTTAAGCCACTCCTGTCTATAACAATTGTCTGACAGACAAACTTTATCTGCCATCCATTTTCCTCACTCATCAGAGCTCTGTATTAACTGTGCCTGCCACAGGAGAAAGTAATGGACAGGTGTCACAAGAACACACTTCAAGGTGTTAACAAAAAATGTTTATTGATGGACACATATCCAATACAAATCATTTTGAGATGTAGCAATATTACTGTTCGCATAAGTGTGATTTAACCATATCACTGTTTGTTGGGTAAGCCATTTTTGTTCATCCAAATTGTTCTGTGCATAAACATTTTCAGACTTGAGCCAATAACTATCTGGGTACATTTGCTACAGAAGTTAGCATTAACTACATGCACTGCTGAAGAATTTTCAACACAAACAACATCACAAAACACATATTTGGCATGAAATTGTCATTGTCCTGAAATAAATTGATCCAATGTTGTGTGTGTCACTGTGTCATGTCACTAGACTCAGATTATATTGTCCTTTGGTGGGGTTGAACAGCTGCCTATGTAAGCCCACAATCTACAGAAATGTTCATTCATTGCACAGACCACAGGTTCAGTCTTACTATAGTTGTGAGACAGAACATATTTGAAGGGATGACATCATCACTATGGAGCAAATCAGGTGTTTGGGCTAAAAATAATGGAAGAGCACTCCCCCACTGTAATTGTACACATTACAGCTCTGGTGAATGTCATTCATCCCTTTTGCTAGAGCCATACACACTCATACTACTCAGTCACTGCATGTTTTGAACCCCTGTCTATCTACGTATACAAGCTACAAGATATTGTATCAACTGCACAGAAGAAGTCTTGCTACTAGTGTGAGACAGTGTCTATTTGAAAGCATGACATCATCATGGAGTTGCAAGACATATGTGTGACTTTAGATTGATTGTAAGAGTGGTATGATTTATCTCAAAATCTTGCAAGATGGTACGTGTACACAACATGTGTTGTATAATAGAGTCTTCCCTATGACTGTAGAAGCACACATATGCACAATAGTTAGAGAATGCCATATTCAAAATCATACCTTACTAAGTCCACAAGCTAGAGAACATTGAATCATTTCCTGATGCCACAGGAGAAAGTTTACTACAAGGGAAGGGCTCTGCTTAATGTGACTGGGAAGCCTGTTCCAAATAAGGTGCAATCTCTGAGACAAATATCTGTATTTCCAGCATGTTTTGTTTGAGTTGCTGATTAGGTTTAGATGCCTAGATCAGGTGACCCTCCTGCTGTTTGACTTGCAGATGTGTAGCAGCTCCATCATGGATAGACTTGTGAGTACCTCATAGGATGCCCTCATCAGTGTGTTTTAGAAAAGATGTTTTTGATAAAACTGGAAGAAATTGATGGGTAGCCCTCTCCTAGTTTAAACATTTTTCCGGGGGAAGTGTCCACATCTGATGTGTTATTGAAGTTTGTCCTAACCAGCACTACATGTACACACACTAATACTATTTCCACACTGTTGGATTTGAACTACCTCCTTGCCTGTCTAGTTATACAATCTAGAGCACATTGTATCAAATGTGACTGCCACAGGAGAAGTTTGACTTTAAGTATGAGATATTGCACATTTGTTAAGGATAATCACATGAGTTTGTAGCATAGAAGATAGTGTGCATCACAGGTTTGGTCCTGACAAGCAGAAAAAACAGCACTGTGTTGATCACAAGTAATTACATACTGCTCAGATAAGATATAAACCCTTTCCTTTATGGACATTGTGATAGTGTGAGTGAAATGTAGCTGATTTATAGGTTCATAGGTTGGTACTAGGCTATCAGCCCTAGGGCCTATACAAGCCTAGCCATAACAATTCCCTGGCTATTTCTTCCCACATTATTTACTTTCCTGGACCCCTGAAAGGGACATTTCTCATACACATGGAATTGCACACACTACTCCCCCATACACAGTCACTTGCTGGATTCAAACCCCTACCTAACTAAGTTATGACACTAGTGAGAAACGCATTAGCAGAGTGCGCTATTTGCATTACATCACATTATGATATATTGACCATACCAATGATAGATAACTATCTTATTGATAACTAAGCTTTTCTGACTGTTCATCTCAAGATGATTGCATGCAAATCTGCATAATTTTTTGAGTCATGGTCATTATTCCCTCATGCCAGGATGATAAACAATGTAAATAAAAATCTGACAGGTCAGAGATATGAATGTACACTTAATACCACGCAGCATGTATGTGTGCAAAGGTCCTACATCACTGTACATTATTTGCAAGTGTCATGTCCTGGAGTGCAAACATAATTTACAGTATGTAGTGTTTACATAGCATTACAGTGAAATCCTCATATCTTGAGTACAACAGCCCATTACAACACACACAAATAATAGAAGCCACTGACATTGCTTACATTTTTCCAAAATCTCTTCCTGAAGTGCACTGCTTACAAGCACCAAAGTATTATCACATGTAATATTTTTTGAGGTTTTGAACTTACACTAGGAATTAACAGTGGCCTATGGTATTGCAACCTTCATACAAATAAAGAGTACAGACATATCAGTCTTGATTCTGGTCCATTTCAGAAAATAGGTATGTTATGTTAATGATTTCTGTATCATGATTTACACATTTGTCATGATAATGGCCGTAAAATGCTTATTATATCGATAAACAGGCAAATACTCAGACTGTCCTCATACTTGGTGACTGTCCATAAATTTAAGATTGAGCCCCCCCCCCAATTCTTAATTTTGTCCAAATGTATTGTACTTACTGCTGACAATGTGTGAACAGGTTTGGGATTATTATGAAATATAAAAGGGACCCAGCAGGATACTGCTGGTGGAATAATATGTGTATCCATAATTTCACTGGGCAAAACTTAATGAGAAATGATAATGCTCAGAATGTTACACCTGATTCAGGATTCAACCACCTGCCAACCTGCATTGACAGTCTGTAGATGTGATTATTAGCTGATCATATCACAGATGAAGTCAAATATCAGATGCTAAAATACATACATTTGTAGGGACTTTGAGAACAGTATGAACAAGGTAATTTGTGTGCAGCATACTTCATAACAGTAATGGCAATTGAAATATCCCATATGGTGTACATTAAACCTTACAGCATGCTCAAAATATGATAATAACTATCTTCTCATAGGGCTAACAGTCTCGCTTTCCATAACTCTGTAAGGATAAGCATAGTTGCACAAGGATAGCAGACTAATGCGGCAAAGGCAAAAGCTCACCATTTTTTGCCGTAAGACATGAACTGTCATTTGCCATCTGTTACATTTGCTGCTCAATGCCAAGCATAATGCAAATACTGAGGACAATGATGAGATAGATGGTGGAAGAGAAAGTGACAAGGAGAGAGACATAAAGGCATTTTTATCTATGGGCTCTTTTTGGCCATCTTTGTGGTGTGCTACTCCTATATTTGTCATCATAATGATTCGGTCATGCTCTATGAAATAAAGTTTTTCTAATATGGAGGATAGTAGAGATATGAATAAGATCTAAGCAGGATACTGGTGGGTTAATAACATATGCAGCCAAGACTTACACACATTATATTTATATGAAAAAAAACATGAAATAATGCTTAACATACTTCTGGATTTGAACCCTTGACACTATACAAAACGCAGTCTACAGACCTCTGCATTACCTGAACACACCACATAGGAATTCATGTTTCTTATGCTAAAGATCAAACAAATGAAGTGACAGTGACAAAAGACTGCAGCAAGGGAGAATGTGGGCATCCGGCTAAATTACAGTAATGACAATTATAATATCCCATAAGGAGTACTTTACAGCCAGTAAACCTATATTATAAATATGTAAGAGCAACTACCTCACAAGATTTCCATCATTCTGTATTTCACTAGTGCAGTGAGTTTAAGCACATTTGCTCAACAATTACTGTACTAGTGTGGTTGAAAGCAAAATCTTCAGTTTTTCCCATAGGAAGTTCATAGGTTCATAGGTTCATAGGTTCGTACTAGGCTATCTGCCCTAAGGCATTTATAAGCCTAGTCAGAGTGTATGTGGCTTACACCACCCCTTAGGATGAGAATACTATGCCCTTTTAGGGTTTAGTTTACTATGCCTCTGTCTAGTAGTGACACAGAGATGACCCCCGGGGTAAACCTACGATCTCCCATCCACTCGTCGAGATTTATTTCTGTGTTGAGGTTTAAGTCACTTGTTCTCGTGGCTCTGATGGATTTGGATTTTTTGAGGTGGAGCATGTCCATTAATTCAGGATTGGACATGGCCTTGTACGTCAGGCACAGATCACCTCTGAGTAGTCGGTATGCGACTGAATAGAGCTGGAGTTTTTTCAGTCGGGCAGCATATGACATATGTTTAAGACCCTTTACCCTCTTGGTGAGGAACTTTTGGGGTCTTTCCAACTGCTGCAGGTGTCGGGTGAGATACATCCCAAATGGGGCATTGTACTCAATCATTGGCCTGATAAGAGAAGAGTACAGGGGCACAATGACCTCTCTTGATCTAGATGTGAAACCCTTCATGATAAGGTGGGCAATATAGAAGGTCTTCCTAACCACTTTGGCAATGTGAGTGTCAAATGAGAGGTTACTGTCAACCTGGGTCCCTAGGTCCCTGATTACCTCTTCCGTACTTAATAGATTACCGCCTATGTGGTAATTTGTCGGTACCTTGTTTTTCCCAAAGGGTATGACTATACATTTTTTGGCGTTCAGCTTAAGGCCATGGCTCTGGCACCAATTATCCGTTTCTATGAGGCCTCTCTGAAGGATGTTTGTGTCCGCTGGAGTATCAGTTATGGCGCCCAGTTTGCAGTCATCTGAGAACTTTGTCAGCCACAATCCTCCTATGTTTGCCTGTACTTCGGAAAAATAAATGCCGAACAAGAGGGGTCCCAGGACTGAGCCCTGTGGGACACCGCTTGTGACTGGCTTAGAGTCTGACATAGCTCCAGCAACTCTGACCCTGTGGGTTCTGTCCTTGAGCCAGTTTGCAACCCATCTTGTGACATATGGGTTTACATTTAAGCTGGTGAGTTTGTCTATGATGCCCGAGTGGGGTATTGTGTCAAAGGCTTTTGCAAGGTCAAGGTAGGCTGTGTGAACTGCCTTACCCTCATCAATGGCCTTAGTGACTGTTTCAAAAAAGTCGACCAAGTTTAAAAGGCAGGATCTGCCCTTGACAAAGCCAAATTGAGTAGGATCCAATGTCTATAGGTCCCCAATGTCTTTGTTTATGAGTTCCATAATGATCCTCTCCATAGCTTTGCAGACCAGGCTCGTCAAGCTTATGGGGCGGTAATTTCCAGGGTCCATAGAGGCACCGCCTTTGTGAAGTAGGACCACTGTTGCCGTACGCCACTTTTTGGGTATGTATCCTGTAGTAAGGCTAAGATTAAACAGCAGCCTTATGTGTGGGTTTAGTTCCTCTTGGAGTTCATGTAGCACACAGCCCGGGACACCATCCAGTCCCATTGATGCTGTGTTTTTAGCTTTAGAGAGGGCGGCTCTCACCTGGGCATCTGAGATGTTAGGGAGGCTACACTCTGCTGGGATAGTTATTTCTCCTTTTGGGGGGGAGGGGGAAGAGAAATTTGCACTGAACCTGTCTGCCAGAATGTTGGCAATGTCAGTGGGTTCAGTGTATTTTGTGTAATTTTGGACGAACTCTGAGCATATCTGGGAGTTTCCACCCAGGTTTCTAACATAGCTAAAGAAGGCCTTGTGATTGTCTTTTGTGTCTTTTGCGATTTTTCTCTCAAAGTTGGCCTTGAATGATTTTATGAGTGATCGTAGATTTTTGCTAGTACTGATCAGAGACGCCTTCCCTTTTAGGGATTTTGCTCTGTCATGTAGTAGCTTCCTCCTCCTGTTGTAAAGTTTGTTTATGGCTGAGGTCCACCAGACTGGGCGCCTGCCTTTGGGGGAATGGGTCTTGGTTTTATTTGGGATTGCATGATCCATGCATTCTTGAAGGTGCCCATAGAAGGCATTTGCAAAGGATTCAGCAGTGTGGGTTGTGGTTTCCACTAAAAATGCTTTAGGAGCAAGTGCTGAGCTTTTCAGATAGAGTATAGGCTGTTTAGATTGCAAGTAGAAACAGTTCTAAGGGAAAAATTGAAGAGCAGACTTGGCGGAGCCAGAAAAAGTTTAACCAGCGCTGCGCTATGCGCACGACCGCACAAAGCCGTGCAAAGGTGGATTTTAAGCAGTGAACTACAAAAGAGCTAGGAATGGTCCCAAACAACCAATTACTACAGCTTCTTGTGCTGAGGTCACTTCCCCCAAGGACAGGTAGGCTGCTCAAGGCTCCCCACTCCCACTGGTGAGCAAAGAAACTTCCTTCTATCCAAGTAAGGTAATGGACAACACAGGAACTACACCACAGCCCAGAATACAGCAATGCCTGTATACTGGTCTAAACTAGTCAAGAAAGGCGGGAAAACAAGGATTATTTTTTTGTTTTTTTTGTAGAAATACACAGAAAATGCAGAGACAGTGATAAATTAGTTACACAGGCTAGCACACTTTAGTGGGCAGCCTCCACAGTTAAATTAAACAAACAAACAAGCAAACTTTCGATTAAATTTGACTAAATGTAACTTTAAGTGCAGATTTAAAAATAAATGCCTAATCAGAAAAAAAACAGTTCAGGCTAGTTTAAAGTAAGCAACAGAAGCTATTTCCAGTGAAAAAAAAGCAAATATACTTAAATCCAGAAGGTAGTCACTTTTTCGAGTTCCTTGCTGCTAGGACCACTCTGTAAACCCACGTGGAGCTTGTCTGAGCAGTATAGCCAGAAAAAAACACCCAGAGGCGGATTTTAAGCAGTGAACTACAAAAGAGCTAGGAATGGTCCCAAACAACTAATTACTACAGCTTCTTGTGCTGAGGTCACTTCCCCCAAGGACAGGTAGGCTGCTCAAGGCTCCCCACTCCCACTGGTGAGAAAAGAAACTTCCTTCTATCCAAGTAAGGTAATGGACAACACAGGAACTACACCACAGCCCAGAATACAGCAATGCCTATATACTGGTCTAAACTAGTCGAGAAAAACGGGAAAACAAGGATTATTTTTTGTTTTTTTGTTTTTTTTGTAGAAATACACAGAAAATGCAGACAGTGATAAATTAGTTGCACAGGCTAGCACACTTTAGTGGGCAGCCTCCACGGTTAAATTAAACAAACAAACAAGCAAACTTTCGATTAAATTCGACTAAATGTAACTTTAAGTGCAGATTTAAAAATAAATACAGTAATCAGAAAAAAAACATTTCAGGCTAGTTTAAAGTAAGTGAAATGCCATTTACTGCCATTTGCCATTGGAGTGGGATGCCAAGTATCACACTAATGTTAGTTAATGTTAATGTTAGTTTGCTTTTATTTTTTGTACTACTGTATTGCCTTTCTATATTTTGAATACTGTAGTTTGTTTTCTTTACCTTGTATTTTGCTTGCATTCTGTTTTAACAGCATATTAAAACTTCAAAAGAGACCACAGCTCTCTCTGTTCTGAGTCAGGCAGAATTTTTTCCCGCCCTCCAACCCATTTAAGTTGTCTTGTTAAATACCACTGTCTTTCTAGTTGCCCGCCTCTTATGTTAATCAGACCATATATCTCATTTCCTCTCTACTTTCACTGGTTTATGTGAGTAATCACAAAATCATCATTTTTGAAATCCCACCCCTTCAATTATTTAAATTTATTGGCCATCCTACAGTATTTCATAGTACCAAAATACAAAAGTGACCACCCTTTTCAATCCATCTTGCTGTTTTAAAAATAGTAACTCTCCACTAAACCTTAACTTTTTAAACAGGTAAAACTCAAGTTACCTACTTTCACATCTAATTTCTCTAGTGCACACTGCAGAGTGCATTCTTTTCAATCTTACCTATAAGCATCCCTGTGACTAGCACTTTCTCTAATACCTGCTGGAAAGCACTAGGAAGCCTTAAACTCATACAAACACTGAACTCTCCTTGTTAATAAGGAGAAATTAATAGTAGGCACTAAACAGCCTATAATTGCAAAGTACCTTGCTAAGGAAACAGCTCCTACAATTTACAAAGAAAAAAAAAAGCCCCAAACCAGGCATGTCCAAGGGTCAGCTTCCGGTGATTTCTCCTGTCCACCTGGTGAATCTGGGCATACTGGGGCAATGCAGCAATTGCCTCATGTACACAGACAACCCTCTCCTCCTACCACCCAACACTACAACCTGTGAGAGATGCACTTATATAGCCAAAATGGAAGCAAAGCTCTCTCCACCCAAGATTGTGCTAAACAGTCAAGAGGAGAAGGTTAACACCCACACTACAGCTCAAGCAACACATAGCCCTTCTAAACCCACACCACCAACACTCACATATAGCAACACTAAATCCACATATGCAGAGGCCCTTAACTGTAACCTGCCCAAGCAACAAAGACCTCTGAAGCTGAAACGCAAACAAACACCAATCACAACCAATGTGTCACATAGTTCACAACACCAGTGTGCCACCCAGCAACAGCCCCTAAGGCAAGACAATGTACCTAACACTTTAGTCATAGGTGACTCTGTAGTCCGGCACACTGATGTCCCTCTCACCAGGTTAAATAAGGAGAAAATTACAGTCAGCTGCCTGTCGGGTGCCAGGATCCGCCACATAACGCATGCACTCAAGTCACTCCACAACAAGTACAGATATGACTCTGTCATTGTCCATGTTGGAGTGAATGACTTGAGACGTACCTCCCTGGACTACATGAAAAGAGACATGGAAGAGCTCTCGGATCATGTGGCCTAGGCAGGTATGACCCTAGCCCTGAGTAGCATCCTGCCTTCACCCAGAATGATACCACAATATAAGGATAAAATGATTGACTTCAACAATTGGTGAAGCTTATGGTGTCATTCAAAGGGGATCCAGTATCTGTCTGCCTGGGACGACATGATTGACAGACCACGATGCTTTGCCAGAGATGGTCTGCACCTGTTGCCCCTGGGATTCAGGTTACTGGCTAAGGCTCTTGCCACCCCTATAGTGCCTTTTTTAGGCAAACTTCAAAGGACAAAACCACCACCGTAACAGGTACAAGCATGCAAAATCTGAAGGTAATGCTACTCAATGCTAGAAGTCTAAACCTCAAAATGCACTCTCTCGAGGCACTCCTAAAAATGGAGAACATCGATATCTGTGCAGTAACTGAGACCTGGTTCACGGCTCCAGAGAGCACCCCTGCAATACCAGGCTACAACTCTTACCACACTTTTCGGCCACCAAACCAGGACCGAAACACTAAAGGTGGAGGAGTGTCAATATTCACCAAGGATATTCACACCACCAGGCTAGTTGGCCAACACAATGTGTCTGAAATTCTCCAAGTGCAGCTAACACTAGGTAAGACTGCAATCCAAATTGTAGCTTGCTACAGATCCCCCACCATACCCCAAGGTTCTCACTACACCTTTCTAAACATACTGGAAAATATTAAGATAGAACCAAACACCCTAATACTGGGTGATTTTAACTACCCTGCCATTAACTGGGAAAACTACTCATGTCCCAACACCTTTATGCAACGGTTCTTGGAATTCATAAATTCCAACGCCCTGGATCAACTAATCCATAGTCCCACCAGGGCTCCAATATCCTAGACCTGGTCATTACCAACATGGGAAATCAATGCTCCATATCTATGGTCACCCCTCGTTAGTCAGGTCTGACCATAAGCTAATCACCCTTAACATCCACATCCCACCCCACCCCCAGTAAAGAAACCACCATAAAAAACTTCTCCAAAGCCAACTTCATGCTACTCAAGTCAGAAGTGACAAACTTCATGACACCCATGCAGACGGGAACTGAAAGTTCAACTGCTGAATCCTACACTAAGGCACTGTATGAGCACATCCACTTATGCATGAATCGTGCCATCCCAAAATAGAACCAAAATGCACTCATCCAAAAAAAGGAAGCCAATCTGGTGGGTCCCCTGCCATAAACAAACTTTACAACAAAAGGAAGAAACTTTTGCAGAAAAGAGGAAAATCCCAGGATGCAAAAAACTCCCTTACTAGCCTCAGTAAGAAACTGAGATGCCTCATAAAATCCTCCAAAGCTAGTTACGAAAATAAAATTGTCAAAGATTCCAAAGACAACTACAAAGCATTCTATAACTATGTCAAGAATCTAAATGGCAATGCTCAGATCTGCTCTGAGCTAAAACAGAATGGCATTAAATATACTGATCCGAAGGATATTGCCAATATTCTGGCATATCAATTCAGTGCCAACTTCACCCACCTCTCACCCCCTAAATGGCCCATCTTAATACCGGAAGATTGCCAAATTCCAGTAATAACGGTCACACAGGTACAAAACGCACTCTCTAAAGCCAAGAATACAGCATCCATGGGACCAGATGACATCCCAGGCTGTGTACTACATGAACTACAATATGAACTGGCACCTCACCTAAGTGTTATGTTTAATCATAGCCTCACCTCAGGTTTCATGCCCACTGAGTGGCGCAGAGCTACAGTTATCCCAATCCACAAGGGGGGATCCACCTTGGATCCCGGAAACTACCGTCCCATCAGTCTGACAAGCCTTATCTGCAAGGCCATGGAGCGTATTATCATGGAACTTATAAACAAAGACATTGGCAACCTTCAAACACTGGACCCCACCCAGTTTGGGTTTGTGAAGGGCCGATCTTGTCTCCTGAACCTGATTGACTTCTTTGAATCAGTCTCCAGAGCCATGGACAAGGGTAAGGTGGTCCACACAGCCTATCTAGACCTTGCCAAGGCCTTTGACACCATCCCCCACTCTGGAATCATAGATAAACTTACTAAGTTGGGCATTAATCCCTATGTCACCCAAAGGGTTGCTAAATGGCTTACTGATAGAACCCACACTGTAAAAGTAGCCAACTCCAAATCCAGCTCCAGACAAGTGAGAAGTGGAGTACCTCAGGGTTCAGTCCTGGGGCCGCTCTTGTTTGGCATCTACTTCTCTGAAGTACAGGTCAACACTAAGGGACTCTGGCTAACAAAGTTTGCAGATGACTGCAAACTGGGAGCCATTATTGAATCCCCAAATGATGTGGATACTCTACAAAAGGGCCTTACAGAAACAGATGCTTGGTGCCAGAGCCATGGGCTCAAGCTCAATGCCAAGAAATGTATTGTTATCCCCTTTGGGAAAAATATGTATCCATGAATTACCATATAGGTGGCAGTACACTAAACACAGAAAGTGTGATAAGAGACTTAGGGACACAGGTGGACAGTGGTCTCACCTTCGATAACCACATCGCCACAACAGTCAGGAAATCCTTCTATGTGGCACACCTCATCACGAAGGGCTTTTCATCCAGAAAAAAGGAGGTCATTGTCCCACTGTACTCATCCGTCATTAGACCCATTATAGAATACAACGCCCCATTTGGTATGTACCTCTCAAGACATCTGCAAGAACTGGAAAGGCCTCAGAAATACCTCACTAAAAGAATGACAGGCCTAAAGCAGATGCCCTACGCTGACCGCCTTAAAAAACTCCAGCTATACTCTGTCGCATATCGTCTACTCAGAGGCGATCTCTGCTTAACATTCAAGGCCATGTCAAACCCAGAGCTGTTGGACATGCTACACTTAAAGAAATCCCAATCCCTCAGAGCTACACGCTCCAGGGATCTAAACCTTGTCATCACAATAAACAAAACATGCTGGAGGGATAGGTTCCTGACCCAGAGACTCCCCAGACTCTGGAATAGATTGCCCATACATGTCAAGCAGAGTGCCTCTTTGGACCTCTTCAAGAGGAACCTTGACGATTGGATGGGAGAAAGGAAATTCACCCCAGGGATCACATCAGTCACCCTGCTAGATAGGGGTCCAGGAAAGTAAATAATGTGGGAAGAAATAGCCAGGGAATTGTTATGGCTAGGCTTGTATAGGCCCTAGGGCTGATAGCCTAGTACCAACCTATGAACCTATGAACCTATAATGCTGAAGACAAAATTTGAAGTTTTGCTTTTATGGGCTAACTCTGGCCACTTGTGTGTGATTCTGTTTTTGACCAGATTAAACTTGCAGAAAAAGATTGATAGGACAGTGGTGAAAACAGTGGTGCAAAAAGTGTGTAGGTTGAGTAGCAGGCACAGGTATAAAAAACATAGGTTCATAGGTGTGTACCAACCGCTAGACATGCATCCCAAATGCATGACAAGCCAGACGGGGATGGTGCAGGACACAAAAGGTTGGGAGTCACCAATACTGGGGTTAGGTAGGGGGCATTGGAGGTGCATCTGCATTCAGCACGAGCATATTAAGATTCTAATCTTCACTGTCAGTACTGCCATCACTGTTTCCTATCATAGATCCTTTGGACAGTGCTGAACAGGGCATAAACTTTGCAGTTTGATACAGGAATTTCCCCTCTCTGCTGATTTGAGTACCATGTCCCCAGTTCATAATGTTCTCCACCAGCTCTTTCAACTTCTAATGGGTGACAACATTTCAGATTCTACTAGTGCAACTCCTAGAGGGTACCACTGCACCAATACATGGGGCAGAGCTACCTGGTATAGTTGAAACAGGCAGTGCAAGGGTTGTGGAGGCAATGCTAACAGGTTGAGACCCAAATATGTTGGGTGTCTGTGCTGCCAACACAGCCAACTGTGGAGGTATGGCAATTGAATCCCCAGTAGTCAGTCTAGCTCTCTGTGCTGATGGTTATGTTGTGTTGTAGTGACAATGTTTCTACACAGAACAAAAGAGAGAGGGTCGGGGAGAAAAAACATATATAATATCATCAATTCCATGTCATTTTTAATATTTCAAACTATAAGCAGCTTGACACATATGGTAAACATTGTCACATCGAGATATGATGTGAAGTCATAAATGTGTCATACAATACATCAGTATCAGTGCTATTATACATATTAGGCAAAATATTAACAGTTAATAAACAATATTTAGGAGTTAAGCCTTTTTGGTAATGGGTTCAATCCCCAGGTGCTATGAGTCAAAGTTTGAAATTTGTATGTCCCACTAACCCATTATGTCTATGGCATGTCTGATATATGCATTCCAAATAAAGACATTCATTTACAAAACTGGAATGTTTAATGTTATTTAATATTACAGAAAATACATTTTAGATACTATTCTGTATTAAAAGCTAATTGATGCTTCTTGGAATTGAATTTCCACACACCTAAGTTGATTTACACATTGCCTATTGAATTTATCAAGAGCTATTAGCGAAAGCATGCGTGCTTGATGTATACTTAAGGTATGCCTACTCATTTGCATGTGTCTCAAGCTCATATGGACTGCTTTCTTGAAATTTAGTCAGCTTTACTAAAAACTCAGATATATTATGACCTTGCTATAGAGAACACAAAACAGGAAAATAAGAAGCATGATGAATAAGTGTATTGGCTGATGAAGGGTCACTATCCTTACAGAACAAAAGATTGATCACAATTCTAAATTCTACCCATTGACTTAGCTTGTACCTCTTCATGCCACTATAATGGTCATTACATTGTTCATCAGTGTATAGAATGCCACTGCACTGGTGACAATCTTGGCCAAGCTATTCAAAGCCTAAGCCTTGTACAGAGAGCTAGTATAGTCCTCCTGCAGAAGCCTACAGCTATAGCACTTTACAAGGTGTGCTGGAAAGATCCTGGCCTCCTCTTGACATCACCTTTGGACACTAATTGGTGCACCCCCTCATGTTTACTTGCCATGTCTGCTGAAGGATACCTAGAAATATTGTAATGAAATGGCATGAAATTCAGATCTCATATGTAACAGCCTGTTTGCAGTGATAGAGAACCTTGCCAACTCCATTTGTACGTTTGAAAGCACAGAAATGGCCTGGCAGAGAAATTTGGTATGATTCCATCAAAATACCCTGCCTTTGTGAAATATGGAGGTGAGACTTGGCCGTGTGTGATGGTCATTGCATTTACACATGTTCCACTGTGAAATGCTCAAATGCTTTTGGATGATGATATCTGAATTACATTTCAAAGGATATATTGCCACATCTAACCATGCTTTCTTTTCTGGTGGATGATGATCATACATATACTCTTCTGACACACTGATATGATGTGATATAAAATTATATAAATTGGGACATAATGGACTGGTGAGACATACAAATTATAAACTTTGCTGCTAGCACCTAGGAATTGACCCATGACTATAAAGGGGGCAAAACTGTTAAATGTTGTTTAAAAACTCCTAATGCCATGGGAGAACTAATGTTAGAGCTTATAAGCTGAGCTGTAAGAATCTAAACATAACTGGAGATACTATGATGAACCTGTATGTGCTTGACTTGCACTTGGTATGTTACTGGAGTTATATGTAAAAGTCATTATATATTTCTGTAAAGCAAACCCATATGCATTGATTTAAATGAGCTGAGTAAAACATATTGGGCAGGTGCCATATGCTTTTTATGTGACATACTGTCCTACATCAACCAGGAAATTGCTTCACCGCAAAAACGAACCACACAGCAAGAGCCACTGAAAAAATAATTTATTCCTCTAGAGCCTCGGCAACAGTAAGCCTTCAAGGAGTAACATACAAAACTTTAAAAACCATTTATATACCACCAGCTCAACTCACTTAAACAATTAAACAATTAATTAATTAAACATTTAAAAACTCATATACCATTTTTAAAATAACATACATCAAATTTACATCACACTTTTCCAACAACAGTCCGTATTCAAGCCCCTTGGAATCAATGTATCATACTTTAAAATAAAAATTGTTTCTTTCCGTAAAAGCATCAACTTATACATTTCTTTATCCAAATGTTGCATATTAATTTGTTCCAAAACAGTGGCTTTCAAACCCTCTACATTCCCATCATGGCATTTATTAGAATGAAGAGCCAAAGGGCTCTCCATTTTATTTACTCTAATATCTCTCAAATGTTCCAACAATCTTGTTTTAAACATCCTTTTCGTCTGACCTATATAGAACTTATTACAACTACATTTGATGGCATATATAACACCCTCTGTCCTACAATTAAATATTCCATTCATTTTAAATCTAATATTATTAATATACAAAAAGGAATTAGTAATTTAAGGACATCCACTGTATCTGCCACAGGGTTTGGTCCCACTAGAATAAATTTGCTGACTTAATTTAATATCAGGTCTCTGAAATTTAGTGTGTACCACCAAATCTTTAATATTCCTTCCTCTCTTATACGAAAAAATATTTTTTTTATTTGTAAGACCATCAAGTTCTATAAAATTTTTAAGAAATTCCCAAAAATGAAGAATACAATGTTTAATACTATCACTTAAAATATTATATTTAGAAACTACAAACAAATTCTCCTCTCTGTCATCACCACTTTTTCGACTTATATTAAATTTACTATTTCTATTATATCTATTATTAAGTACTTTTTGAACACTTTTATCTATGACTTTTATGTCAAATCTTCTACTTTTAAACATTAACTTTGTTTGTTCTAATTCATTATTAAAAACGTGTTTTCCATTACACAGTCTGGAAATTCTCAAAAACTCTCCAAAAGGCAAAGATTCTATAGTATGTTTGGGATGACAGCTATTTCCAATTAAAAACTCATTTACTACCCCAGACTTTCTATGTATACTAGTACTAATGTGTTTTCCTACTGTTCCACATAAAGTGATATCCAGAAAGGAAACTTGATGGCCAAGTTGCAAGCCATCAAAAGTTATATTGAATCTATTGGTTTGAATATCTTCCATGAAATTTTGTACTAAATGATTGCCACCTTCACATAAAAAAATCAGATCATCTATGTATCTAAAATAAAACTTTACATAATCTTTAAAAAATAATTTATCATAAATACATTCTCTTTCAACCAAACCCATAAAAATATTTGCATACATGGGTGCAAAAGGTGCACCCATGGCCGTACCTTGGATTTGGTGATACACTTGATTTTCAAAGTAAAAAAAAATATTTTCTAAACAAAATTGTACTAAGTCCAAAACATAATGAGTAAGTGAGCTATTGCCCATCTGATGCAACAATGATTCTAATCCAAAGACATGTTTAATATTAGTATAAAGACTTCTTACATCTAAGGTTATCCAATACATATTTTCCGCCACACAACATTTCTTATTTTGTCTAAAAAATCAAATGAATCCTTAATATATGATGGAAGTTGTTTGGCTTCCTTTAATAATACGCCATGCAGGATAACCCCCAAATTATGTAAGAAATATTTACTTGCTGAAACTATAGGATGGCCTGGTGGATTTATACTATCTTTATGTATTTTGGGCAAACAATAAAAATAGGCCGGACTTGTCTCATTTACCATTAATTTACTTTCCACATCCTTTTCAGACCAATAACCCAGTCTTAAACCCTTATGAATTAATGATATATAATCTTTCTTAACTTGTTCAATAACCCCAATATTCACTATTTTATAAACTGTCTTGTCCTTTAATAGTTCAAGACACATTTTTAAATATTGAGAATAATGAAGTATTACTATTTTGTTTCCCTTGTCTGAAGGTTTAATAACAAGTTCCCTTTGTTTAGAAAACTCAATCAAAGACAACCATTCTTGTTTAGACAAATTATATTTTACATTTTTCAAATTAAAACTTTTAAATAACATTTCTAATTCAAATTGAACCATAGCATGAATTTTTTGTATGCCCTCATGTGTAAACGGTGGCATAAATTGACTCTTAAAGATCACAGCAGAGGTGTCAATAGGACAGTAAGCATTTACATCACTATTACAGGAGACAAAAGAATCAAACAGATCACTTTCAAACGAATGTTCATCTGTACTGAAAGTATCATCATGGCACACTTCACTAACACCGCTAAAGAATGTACGATGTTCAAAATAATACCACAGATGTAATTTCCTAACAAATTTATACACTTCTAGTTTACACTCATACAACTGTGGAATAACAGTGGGTACAAACTTCAACCCATGATTTAAAGCACTAAGCAAGAACTCATCAATAGACAGACCAGATATATTCACAATATTATTACATTCAAAAAGTCTATTAATACCACTTTGTTCTCTTGTTGTCTCGCCATATACCCTCTTTTCCGTGGTCGACTATTCTCCCCTTCATAATGAAAATTATCAAAGAGATATTGTTCGTTTATGGATAATAAAGGTGGATAATTGTGAAAATCAACATTCTCATTTTCACATCTTTCATTACCTTTAGGGAACGCTTCCATGCTGTTATTACTAACAAGTCTCTCTCTCTCGAAGAGCCCGCCCCTATAGGAAAGCGGACTTTAGAGTGTGACCTCTGATTGGCTGATCTAAAAAACGCTGTTCCTTTTTCCAAATCCCGAATATCTCTATGAATTTTATACATTTTCTGTTCAAGGACTCTCTTTTCATAAGCACCAAGTTTATCCTGAATGTCACATAAACAAGATTCAAAACAAACTTTTTCCAATACAGCCATTAGACTAGTACACACACTTGAGATATCTTTTTTAGTCTCAGCCAATTTAATGATATCTCTTTCTATAAGAATACTAACCCATTCTTTAGAACACAAATGGGCTGCCTTTTCCCATCTTTGCCTGAAAATATTGTCTTCCGAAGAAGTCATATCAAATGGTTGGGAGGGGAATTTGATAGCTCTCAATCCCCTCAGCACAATATCCAAGTCTAAATATCTCTGTAAACTAGTATAATTGTAGTAAATAGTAATTTCTTTGTTCATCAAATTAGTCAGCTTAGAAATCAAGGTTTTTACCTCAGTCGGATACTCAAGGGAACGTTTGCCAATATTAGCAAATGGATTAACAAGCCGCTTGCTGCGAGTTTCTGCTAAGACACGTTCACAAATAGGAGCAGCAGAGATATCTTCATTTATTTGTCTGTCCAACCGGACTCTCTCAGCTTCCACATTAGAATTCAGAAAACCATCCATAGTACACTGAGAGGGACCAACACTGTCCTCTCTAAAAATCTGTGGAATATTAAGAGCTGGATCACTGGCCATCAAAATGGAAATAACAACACCAACCAGGAAATTGCTTCACCACAAAAACGAACCACACAGCAACAACCACTGAAAAAAGAATGTATTCCTCTAGTGCCTCAGCAACAGTAAGCCTTCAAGGAGTAACATACAAAACTTTAAAAAACATTTATATACTACCAGCTCTACTCACTTAAACAATTAAACAATTAATTAATTAATTAAACATTTAAAACATAATATACCATTTTTAAAATAACATACATCAAATTTACATCACACTTTTCCAACAACAGTCCGTATTTAAGCCCCTTGGAATCAATGTATCATACTTTAAAATAAAAATTGTTTCTTTCCGTAAAATCATCAACTTATACATTTCTTTATCCAAATGTTGCATATTAATTTGTTCCAAAACAGTGGCTTTCAAACCCTCCACATTCCCATCATGGCATTTATTAAAATGAAGAGCCAAAGGGCTCTCCATTTTATTTACTCTAATATCTCTCAAATGTTCCAACAATCTTGTTTTAAACATCCTTTTCGTCTGACCTATATAGAACTTATTACAACTACATTTGATGGCATATATAACACCCTCTGTCCTACAATTAAATATTTCATTTGTTTTAAAACTAATATTATTAATATACAAATTTTATACTGTCCTACATACCTAATAATGATTTTTGTTTTACCAAAACTATAGTGAAGATTATACATATGCAAGAGCAGTTTACAACAATTCTGATCATTATTATTAACATAGATGACACAGATTATGGCTGACTTATTTAGCAAGCATTATACAGAGATGAGTTGCAAATTTCATTCTTGTAACTGTCAGTTATACTTGATATTAAAATCCTAATAAAAAAGTCTGTGAAAACACTTATTCAGAACCTTGGATTACCTTTGCTGCTCCTCCAAACTTAATGCATGAACACCTAGAACCACAGAAAAAAGAATTGATAAGTGTATTTTCTTCACTCAGTGCTGTCTAGAGTGCTAACTGAAGTACAATGCCATCTCTCTCATTTGTGCTACTGATGGCAGCCCAAGTTGAATGTTTTGATTTTTTGCCTTTAGATGTGAAATGATGCTCACAGTTAATGAATGCTGACAGTTATCAACATGCATTGCAAAGTGTCATGCAAAGGTAAATGCCAAAAAACTCTCTCTCTCTCTCTCTCTCTATATATATATATATATATATATATATGTATAGATAGATATAGATAGATAGCTATAGATAAATATAGATGTATTAACTACAAACTATTACATTTTTATTACATATGACCGGGACAGCTTTCTTTATTGTTTTTTTGGTTTTGTTTTTCTTCTTTTATCATATTACTGTTTTGTTTTAGGGTCTCAAGGGATTTTTGTAAATATTATCACACACTTATATGATCAGATCCTGTTACCATTGGAAAGAGAAACATTATTTTCACTGCTCATTAGAGTATTTCATTGACTACTATACATGACTGTGCTTGTAATGACTACAGTGGCTATCTATTTGCTCATTCAGTTTTTATGGGAGTAATGTGGTTTTGATAGACATGTTGTTTTGACAGAGATTTTCTTTCTCAAATATTAGGTTTTTCATGTAAAAACACATAGTTTTCAAGTTTCCTTTTAACAAAAGCATAGCTGATTACATTACTTGACTGTATGACTTCTTTTTTAAACTGAAACCAAATGAAATGTTTTAATCAGGTTTAATCATTACTAATGTTTATGAGAGGATGGTTACAAGTTGTTTTTATCTATAATGTAATTTAATGATTAGATGGTACTATACCTGACTACGTGGTATTACCACTATTTCATTGGTTATTTAGTATATTTTATAACTGTAACTTACCTATTTAACACAGGCATTTTTGTTACATGTTTATATTTTTCTGATTAAGTTCCATGACACTGAATAAAGGAACGAAAATGCTCAAGATATTGGTTCACTGTCTCATCTCTCATTTTAGGTGAAAAAAAGTTGTTTTTCATTTAATTGTATTTGTACTTTATACACACACACACACACACACACACACACACACACACACACACACACACACACACACACACACACACACACACACACACACACACATATATATATATATATAAATAGAGAGAGAGAGAGAGAGTGTGAACCCAGCACCCATGGCATTACCCTGACATATTTAATCTTTAAACAGTGCTTGCCACATGATCATTTGAATTTCTGTTACACATCATCACACATTCATGTGCTTACACTTCTTGAGGAAGAGGCCACACAAGAGATGACAAAATGTCATTTGCCACAACATATACAAGTGAGAAATGCGTGTTTTTAAATGAAATGGGTGGTGCAGTGGTGCAGCAGTTAACATTGTTGCCTCACAGCAAGAGGTTCTCTGGTTCGATTCTCAGCTGGGTGCCTTCTGTGTGGAGTCTGCATGTCTTCTCTGCATTTATGTGGGTTTCATCCAGGTACTCTGGTTTCCTCCCACATTCCAAAGATATGCTTCTGGAGCATTTCTCCATGGGCCTCCTCTGAAAATAGGCTCTCTCTTAGTTGGACTTTCTCAGTCAACAAATGTTAAATAAAATAAATAAATGTATTACTGTTTTGATTACTTAGAACACATTAGATTAAGTATTTGTGTTTCAACATCCATTATATTACTGATTTCATTTCCCTACTGTTTAGTAAAAGTCATATTTGTTACATCTTGAATATAAAAATGTGTTATTACTAACAAAAACAGTTTAGGTTTCAACTAGAGAGCATTTGCATACATGTGAGTAGTACATTCTAAATAGTAAAAGTTGGAATTAAACCCTGTATTATTCTTGCTGTTACTACTTTAGTAGCAAATTAATAGGTTAAGACACAGACAGTTATAGTGCTGTGTTTTTGACAACCAGCACTAAATATTTTTTAAATTATACATATGTAATTGTTTTTGAATGAAGTATGACTGTTATTATGCAAAAAATAATTCACTCAGAGTTTAGCTAAGTTATTTATAATTCATTACACAGAGCTGTGCTGCAGATTTCATGGTACAACTTGACAGCTGTACTTTCATGTTTAATTCCTAATAATCTGTGATAAATCTTATTTGGACCTCCTCAGTAAAATTATCTGTAACTTGGAGTCAAATCTTGCATTACCTCTGGTGATACTCACAACTTGATGTAGTAATGCTTTGAGACACAAAATAATTACATAACAGATGTATATTCTTCACTAAGTACTGTCCATAGTGTTGAGAGAAACACACCTGCACTAGTTTCATTTGCACTACTGATGGCAGAAATACATTTTTTGACTGTTTGACTTTGGGAGTGAACTGTAGTTCCCTGCTAGTGACTGCATGCACTCACTGATGCAAAATGCCAAGCTTTGTGCAATGGCAGAAGACCCCCCCCCCCAAAAAAAAGAAAAAAAAATTAGTATGTGTGCTGATTTCTTAACCACGTGGTCATCTACTATGAAAATGTGAATATTAATGATCTCTATTTTCACAGAAACATCACATTATCAAGATTTGAGTTACTACATTATGATTTGCATTTATTTAGAAATGTATTATTAGCATGCTTCATTTTTATATACTTCATATAACTTACACACACTTTATACTCATGCGCACATTTACCTGTTAAGTATATATTCCTAGATATGGTATAAAGTTTATCTCTTAAGTAAATCAATGTAATCTCAAACTTATTTTGTAAGTGTATTCCCTCTAACACACCTGTACTCACATTACACAGTAACTCTGTAAGTGTGCATAAAAGTTATAGGAGTGTTAATCAGTTATTTATGCACTACTCCTAATGATTCACACTTTTAAACCCTTAGCAAACCCTGCTTCTCAATACTCGCTCTTGTTTTGCTAGGACATGTGCATGTCATAAGAAAGAGGTCATTGTCTCCCTCTACTCTTCCTCATTAGGCCAGTCATCAAGAACAATGCCCCATTTGGCATGTATCACACTAGACACTTGCAACAACTGGAGAGGCCGCAAAAGTACCTCACAAAGAGGATCCTAGGCCTTAAACACTTGTCTTATATGGACAGACTCAAACAGCTCCAAGTATTCTCTGTCTCATATCGTCTACTTAGAGGTGATCTCTGCTTGACTTACAAAGCCATGTCTGACCCAGCTCTGTTAGAAATGCGGCAGCTAAAGAAATCCCAATCCCTCCACCATACCACACATACCACACATTTCAGAGACCTCAACCTCATTAGCACAATCAACAGAATGTGCTGGAGGGACAGGTTCATAACACAGAGACTGCCCATGCTATGGAAAAGACTTCCCATACAAGTCAAACAGAGCACCTCACTGGCCCTCTTCAAGAAAAATCTTGATGAGTGGATGGGAAATAGAAAATTCACCCCAGGGATCACTCCAGTGGCTGTACTCGACAGAGGCACTAGAAACTAATTTCAGGTGGCACGATGCCAGGGTAATCCTATGGGCTAGGTTTGTAAAGGCTCCAGAGCCATTAGGCTAGTACATATCTATGAACCTATGAACCTATAACACCCAACTTCTAAGTGCAAGAAATCTGGACAAGGCCAAAAATAATAGGGGAAAATACCTCAGATTTTGCTCTTATAAACTTAAAACATTGTTAGAATTACATTTTTATGTGTTAGCATGCATTTTATGAAGGATATGAGGTTTGAAATTCAAATTTATTTCATTATTTAGCTTCTTGAATCCTCTGTTATTTGCTGGAAAACAACAAATTGAATGAGGAACATATGAAAAATATTAGTCAAAAATCTGGACATTCTGTGAAAATCTGGAAATATTGTGTATGGTATTGTGCAGGTCCTCACACCATGTTTACCTCTCTAGCACTTCAAGCAGATTAAGTGATTCATGAATGATAATGAGCTGACACCTGATTTATATTTTCACCATGTACAGAGGGATTAATCTGCATTATATAATTTTTCTCAGCTCAACACTATGGGCAGTACTGTTGTTGAGCATAGGGGAGCTATATTAGTGAGAACCAAGTCCAGTAGTTTGATCACCTCATTGGGACTTGAACTAGTTGGCCTAAAGAGCTGCTATTTATAATATCCAGAAATCTTTGTGCATACTTATTTGTGGTCAGATTGGACCATCATATAGCAATGATCACTTAGCCACAACCAGGGTCTAGTATCATATTAGAGAAGAATGTTTGGATTTACAAATTTTAGATATTGCTGTTTCACTGCTGCAGTTGCATTACTTTTGTCAATATTTACTACAAATCCTGCTAAGGCATGTGATATTTAAACAACTGTGTTGTTATTACTTTTTTCAGATAGAATCGAGTAATGTCTGCACTTTGTCCATTTGTTTTGGTATAAAGGCATAGCAGTTGTTCTTGGAAGGAACCTGATCTAATGTCATATGCCTTTATATCAACATCCTCTGAGGATGCTTTTTTCATTTAGGATTTGAAAATATGAGAACTTTTTATATTAGTAGTAGCAATGTAAAGATTACATTTTAGAAAAGAAAACCATGTTAAACCTATTGCATACTTCTGACTTAAATAAATGTTATCCCATTAGAAAATTAGAAAGTTGTGCTCTTGACATATGTGTTTGCTGGTGTGGATTGTAGGGACTAGATTAATTTCATGGGTAATATTTGATTTTTCCTACATAAATGAGTGCTGTACAATGTACAGTTTGCAACTTGTTTTTGGTAAGGGGGTTTTAACATTTGCTACAAGAAAAGGCTCATTGACAAGTATTGCATAGCAACACATTTTTTTCTGCACACACATATCCTTAACAATTTTTAACAGACATATTTGTATTGCATAACAAGTTTTTTTTCTGCACACATGTCCTTTGCAAAATTTTAACAGATGTAGGAATAAAGAAAAACATGTTTCTTAAAGTTGATTCATTGTTAATTCTCCATTTTTAATGCTCCATCTTTAGTCTGTGCAGAGGGTCAGTCTGATACTGAGTATGTGGATCCCACATGCCCTGCCCAGATTCTGGACATAGTCAGTATGCCTACAAATACACATGAGATGGAGCCATCAGAGATAGGACAGGCTGAGGGTGACTTTGTTGATCATCAGGGTAGTATGGTTACTCCAGTTGGAGATCTTGCAGTATTTCCATATAGTCAAAGTGAGGGTGAAGTACTGCAGAGGTGTATTAGTACAGGTGCTCAGAAGAGGCATGCTTTCTGCCATCCCCCTGATGCTGGTATGTCAGTGGTGTCATGCAATGTATGTGTAGGACCATCAGGTAGGCACAGACACATTCCACCAGTGATAATCAGAGTACTGCATATTGTGCATTCTGAGTGAAAAACTAATTAAACCATGTCGGTGACTACATGGATTTGATGAATGACACATGGTGAGCGTGGGGGAAGCTATGTTCTGTGGAGAGTTAGGGGAAGATATGGGAGAAAAGCTTGAGACAAATTTGTCCACTATTATGTTGGTTATGTGCTCAGGGAATGAGTGTTTCTTGATATTATGTTTTCACTCAAGGCATTGCTGGACATTGCTTCTAATGATCATGAAAGAGCAGAAGAAGGCTTTATGGTTGTCCCTAGCATAGCCAGCAATTCTCAATTGCTTCTGGAGGATTTGATTTTCTTTCTGAGCTCTTTGCTGATCTTTATCAGTAGTCATCTAGTTGATGGTGTATTAAGGTTGTTCTTATGTGCTGTGATCTTCTTTCCCTTATTGTTTAGTTTTTTTATACTTGAATATCACTATAGGTGTTTGTTTCTGAATTTGGCATTGTATTTATATTTTAAGGGAATCACTACCTCAATGCATGATTGGAAATGGGCATAGAACTCATCCACAAATGTGGCAACATATAAGGTGGAGTCATCATGATTAAGGAGAGTGTCTAAATTTTGACAGGTCATGAATTAACTGAAAAAGGTTAGCCTTGGAATAGTTTCTAAAGGCAGATGTGTTGTGTGGCAAATCAAGTTTTCACTTATAATGAGTACTACTCCATGGCTGTCTGATTGGTTTTGAGCACAGAGTGGCTATATTAGTGAGAACCAAGTCCATTGCTTTGATTGCCTCACTGGGACTTGAATTAATTGGTCTAAGGGGCTGCTGATAATGATGTCCAGAAGATTTTCTGCATACTTATTATTGATGATGCAGGTTTCTTATTTAATGGAAGAATAATTGATATCGCTCAAAAGAATAGTGGGTGCTGGGGTGCTATTGCTTTTCTGAAACTATGTTTAAGTAATTATGTAGATATTAATGTGTTTTAGAATTATGAAAGATTGTAAGAAGTACAGGTCCTTGATTAGGCTAGCACTGAGCAGTGTTATCTTTATAGAATTTTGATTTGTAATGTAGATAATTTGAAAAGACTGACTTTACCTAAAAAGAAACATTATGGAGGAAAGAAAAATTCCTGGCCAATATATATAAGCCATAAGGAGATAGGTGCAAGCCATCTCTAGCAATGCAACTGGCGCTGTTCATCATTTTCTCCCAGGCTGAAATACACTAGATCCCATTAGAATGATATTAATAGCTAAACCAATAATTAAACTCAATTGTCTTTTGTTTGTATTGTGGCATCATTCTTGGCAATGGTAGGATAGTGCTCATTTCTACTTTCACGTGCATTTTGAATGCATATTCTGAGAGCTCCATCGTGTCCTTTTTCATATGGTCTAAAGAGGTGTGTATCAAATTATGCACTTCAGTTGCTTTCTTCATTTCTGGGGGTGAATAAACAGTATTGAATAAATTGTATTCTTACTTATGAGAATATACAAACAGAATTACTAAAAGTTTAACACACTGGGTTTATTTTCTTGTATTGTATTCCTCTATAATATGCATTTGTCTTGTATATCTACTTCAATTTGTATTATGTAAAAACTTTCTTGACTTTCAAAGTTAAGCTGATGTTATGTAAAAATTTCTGTGATTGTATGGAGCTTTTCTCTCCGGACCTCCACTGAAAATGGGTTGTTGGGCCCAGTGGACTTTCACAGTCATCAAATGTTAATAAATAAAATAATAATAAATAAGTATACCTGGGGTGAAGGGACTAGGGAGTACCAGTGACATTGCAGATCATGATACCTGAGTGGCAGCTAACTGTCCCTCTGCTTTTGTTCTCCCTAATGAGTGGAACATCTATATGCCTGATTATGGAATCACCCATGACTAGGACATTGCCAGATGTACTGCAACATGACACCATGGTTGGACTCCTAGCTTCTCCTACCTCTGGATAATGTGGCATACAGTTACTGTATTGAGATCCTCTAAGGTCTTCTTTTTTTTTTTATTTCCTTTTTCAATTTTTTTTTTCTGCCTGAGTTATCCCTCATCATAATTTCCTTCTCTGATAATATCTGTTAAATGCAGTGTCATGAATGTTTTAGCTTTGAAACTCGTGTGGACTTCTTGCAGCTTTCCATCATCTTTTGTGGAGCTGTTGTTCCCTGCTACAAAAGATCAGTCATATCATTATATTTCAGGAAAATCACTATAAGTGCAGGCCAATAATTTGGTCTTCAGCATACTAGCAAACAGCTGAACTCACAGTGAAGTCCTGAAGTCCTGGACTGTGTCCTGCTCTAGCTATCACCAGATTCACATTAACTTTATTTGTTCAGTAAGTGCCAGAGACTGAGACTAATCCAGCACGATGAAGCTCCCATTTTGAAGAACCAGCAAATAGTCCCTATTTATAGCTCATGGAATTTAGGTCTGTAATTTTTTTGGTTAGGAACAATAGGATTCTTTCTAATTCTTTATGCTTTCAGTGAAATGCATTCCTAAGGCAGGTTGTACTTGGTAACTAGTCTGTATAAGGGAATGATTACCTCTTTAAACATTGATGATATTCCATTGACAATTAGCATTGATTAAGTTACAAAGACATACGTCTGTAGCGTTTCTCCCAGGACCTCTGCTGAAAATTGACTTTGTTCCATGTTGGACTTTCCCGGTTAACAAATGTTAAAAAAAATAAAGCAAATAAATAAATAACAGTATTTCCTGACAGTTATAGTCACATGATGTTTAAAAGAGGGAGGAGTTATTGACCTAAGTTCCTAGGTCCTCAACTGCATTTTCTTTTTGTGGTGTGCTGTCTATACATTTTGATGACAGAAGAGTTGTCTACAAAAAGGAATGATAATACACTTTTTAGCATTTTGTTTGAGCCCATTTTAGTATGCCAAGAGTTTAATTTGGAAGAGTTCTGGATAATTTGAGTGTCAAAGGGTGACTTTACAACAATTCTCAGTTTGTAGTCATCTGAGAACTTTGTTATCCAGAGGTCTTGGCTCTCTGGATTTCTGAAAAAGTAAACTCTGAAAGGTGAGGTTCCATCTCTAAGTTCTGAGGTGTAATGTTTGTTACTTTCATACTTTCTACTGAGCCAGCTGCTACTCATAATGTGTGGGTTTTGTTTTCTCAGACAGTTTGCTATCCACCTTACCCATATCTCTCAAAACTATTAAGTGCAAAAATCTGGACAAGGACAAAATAATGGGGGGCAAAGGTCCAAAATCAGAGACACATTTTAACTATTGCTCTTATAAACTTAATAAGTTGCTAGAATAATGGGTTTTGCTTTAGCATGAATTTTCTGAAGGATATGAAGTCTGAAACTCAGATATTTGCCATCATTTAGTGATTTCAATCCCCGATTATTTGCCAAAAAACACACACATATGAGAAACAGATCAAAAATATGAATAAAAAATCTGGACATTCTGCAAAAGTATGGACTGTTAGGTAAAAATCATAGCTCTTAATAGTTAAATTTTAAAACATTTAGCTTATGTAAGATACCACCATGGGGGAACGGTGTCAAAGGCCTTGGCCAGATGATGATGTGCAGTGTGTACTGCATTGTTACTGTCTACAGCCCCCATAACCCTTTTCCAAGAAATTTAGCTGAATCAACAGGCAGGAACTACCCTTCAAAGCATTTGGGGTCAGGTCTAGTAATATTCTTGATATTATAGTTTTTGAGGTCAGTTATAATATGTTCTATGACTTTGCAGATAAGGTTGGTATGACTGAAACACTTTCAATTACTCAGGTCAGTTGTAAGGTCACCTTTATGGAGGAGGATCTCCACTGCAACCCACCACATTAAAGAAACAAAACCACAAGCTAAACCTAGGTATAACAGTTTAAGATATGATTCTGTGTCTTATTGAGGAAGTATTTTTGGCCTGGTTTGGAACTTTCAGCAAATGATCTTTAAATATAATTGGGGGAGTAAGGGATTCAGATATATCAGGGCATTGAATAGAAGTGTATAGGTGAAATAGGCACTAAGCTTGGTTGCAAGAACATTGTCAAAGTATTTGAGGAGAGAATAGGAGGTGT
>NC_056737.1:1442971462-1443028962 GCF_019279795.1 Protopterus annectens
TACCAATGTACACCCCCTAGGTGAATGACATCATCATTCAATACCTTGTGCAGCACTACCACACTCTGGACAGCCCATGATCTTGTCCACAGGGTAATCGATGTCAGCCTGCATAACTGCAGTTATGAGCATGTCCGAAATCGGTGCATTGATCTACTCCACCATGCCCGTTGGAATGCTGCTGCAGATAGGAGGGGCCAGCTTGCCATGGGGGTTCATGCCATCCAGCCCCCCCTGACACATGCTGAGGAGCTTCTTGCCAGCCTTGGGACACCTGCCCACCCACAAACACAAGATCCGACAGAGAGCATTGTGGAGGTGGGTGCTACCCACACAAAGGGTGAGGAGCGTGCAGGTGTGGCCACAGGGCACATCATTATACCACTGGTGTGTATCCATCTGCATCTGTAGAGTATAATCATGGATATGTGAGATGAAATATATATAGTCTGTTGCTGCACTGTAGTAATAAACAGATGTGCATAATCTGTAGTATTGTTTGTTTTTACTGTTGATGTACTGTAATGCTGCTCCCACCCTGTACCAATGCCACAGTTGTGGCTACTGACATCACATCTCTCATACAACTATGTAGGACACTCGTGTATACCTCCGGGGCAGCAGCCTGTAGCTGGTGAGTATGCTGTTTGTTCAGGTTTGCCAATACACTGGACATGTTATGGCCATAGTATATTCCATGCACACATTTAACACACCTACCCATAATGCATGCTGTACATGTTCACTTATTGTTGCTGTTAGCTGCACTGCATCACAGTGGTCACCATGGTGGCATATTTGAAAGGTATGTAGGAGTCCTGCAATATAACTAACAACCTATCATTAAGTGGTGTGCACAGAGATGAACATAATGGTGGGACAAATGGCCTACAGTAGGTACATGTCTGAAACATCACCCTTATACAGTGCTACAACAGTGTATATACCACTATTACAATGGCAACTGTTACTGATCTACGCAATGGCATATCACAGTACTGCATTCCACAACCCTTACAACCTGTAATGTGGTCTTAACACGAGCAATGAATGTGTAAGATGGAATCCTATGTTAGGATAGCAAATATGGGGAATACATACCTTAACAAACACTGGAAGCATATGTGTGCATACACTCCAAATAACATACAGTGGAAGCAGCTTTTGAGGTACTGACAGCATGCAGTCTTCATGAGTATGGACCTTCCAGCAAGTGCAGGTCCTCAATGTCACACCAAGAAATGGTCTGCTGTCCATGACATTTGGCCATCAAATGTGCCCATTTACCTGCAAAAGAGGCAGCCGTGGCTTGCACACATCTTACAAGGCATGGAATGGATCCCATACCCAACAGGTAGCATGCAGGAGTTGGACTTGCCTTACCTCACCATTGCATACACCATGGGAAACAGTGCAGAGAGTCATGTATATGGTGAGGATGTATGGGACAGAATTAATGTAGAAAATAAACAGATGGCCATCCAGATAGATGATGACACATGTTAAAAACTGATCATGCAGGCTGCCTAGTAACATGCCATAACACTGAGGGAGTTGCAGGAATGTCTAGCAAATACTGGCTGTGCAGTACCTATGTCGGCAATTGCCTGGACTGTGCATAAGTGTGGCCCATGGGTTAGGGTAATCATATGGGACAGTTGTTCCATTGGCAACCTTCAAACACTGGACCCCACCCAGTTTGGGTTTGTGAAGGGCTGATCTTGTCTGCTGAACCTGATTGACTTCTTTGAATCAGTCTCCAGAGCCATGGACAAGGGTAAGGTGGTCCACACAGCCTATCTAGACCTTGCCAAGGCCTTTGACACCATCCCCCACTCTGGAATCATAGATAAACTTACTAAGTTGGGCATTAATCCCTATGTCACCCAATGGGTTGCTAAATGGCTTACTGATAGAACACACACTGTAAAAGTAGCCGACTCCAAATCCAGCTCCAGACAAGTGACAAGTGGAGTACCTCAGGGTTCAGTCCTGGGGCCGCTCTTGTTTGGCATCTACTTCTCTGAAGTACAGGTCAACACTAAGGGACTCTGGCTAACAAAGTTTGCAGATGACTGCAAACTGGGAGCCATTATTGAATCCCAAATGATGTGGATACTCTACAAAAGGGCCTTAAAGAAACAGATGCTTGGTGCCAGAGCCATGGGCTCAAGCTCAATGCCAAGAAATGTATTGTTATCCCCTTTGGGAAAAAACATGTATCCGTGAATTACCATATAGGTGGCAGTACACTAAACACAGAAAATGTGATAAGAGACTTAGGGACACAGGTGGACAGTGGTCTCACCTTCGATAACCACATTGCCACAACAGTCAGGAAATCCTTCTATGTGGCACACCTCATCACGAAGGGCTTTTCATCCAGGAAAAAGGAGGTCATTGTCCCACTGTACTCATCCCTCATTAGACCCATTATAGAATACAACGCCCCATTTGATATGTACCTCTCAAGACATCTGCAACAACTGGAAAGGCCTCAGAAATACCTCACTAAAAGAATCACAGGCCTAAAGCAGATGCTCTACGCTGACCGCTTAAAAACTCCAGCTATACTCTGTCGCATATCGTCTACTCAGAGGCGATCTCTGCTTAACATACAAGGCCATGTCAAACCCAGAACTGTTGGACATGCTACACTTAAAGAAATCCCAATCCCTCAGAGCTACATGCTCCAGGGATCTAAACCTTGTCATCACAATAAATAAAACATGCTGGAGGGATAGGTTCCTGACCCAGAGACTCCCCAGACTCTGGAATAGATTGCCCATACATGTCAAGCAGAGTGCCTCTTTGGACCTCTTCAAGAGGAACCTTGACGATTGGATGGGAGAAAGGAAATTCACCCCAGGGATCACGTCAGTCACCCTGCTAAACAGGGGTCCAGGAAAGTAAATAATGTGGGAAGAAATAGCCAGGGAATTGTTATGGCTAGGCTTGTATAGGCCCTAGGGCTGATAGCCTAGTACCAACCTATGAACCTATGAACCTATGAACCATAGGTAACATCAGCCAGGGCTATCTACAGGTAGCGTATACATAACATCAAAAGTCCCCCAAAGGCATGTGTTGCAATGTGTACTGGTATACCAAGACCAAGTTGGAAACCTACAGACGGTATCAATTAAGATACATGTGCTGCACAAACAACACCTCACCCAACCTCAGGCCCACCATCCATATCTGTACCTTGCTGGTGCCAGTGTACTCCTGTATGTTTGCCATTCATTAGCAGGGACTTGGCCGGCAGACATGGTATTCAGAGTTTGGGACATTGCAAAATGACACACATGGCCATAGTTGTCAAACATCTGCAAAAAGGCTGAGGATGGGGAGGGGGTTTCATCCTGAAACACAACAGTGTACTGAAGCATAGATCCAAAGCTCACTAAAAATGGCTGTATCTGCACACAGTCAAGGTCATGAATTGTGGCAGACATAACCCTGACTCCACAGCCATAGTGATGGCACTGTGTGACCTCCAAGGGATTGCACATGAGTTGACATTGCAATCATGCAGAGTTGGGGGACATTTGTAGGGCAGAGTGACCAAATACTGGCAAATGCAGATGGCCCATGCTAGTATATCCCTTCCAGAAATAGTGACTGCTGTAGTACACTTAACAGTTGGTGCAACAAACCATCATGATAAGGGTGTGCATGCATATACACCCACAAATTGTATGCATCTCAATCAGCATCTGCACAGCTAACACATTTGTTTGATACTACATTTGATTGCACAGGTCATATGTCACATAGTTTCGTGTAATGTTAACATATGCAGTAATGTTGCCCCATGGCATATCAGGGAAGAGGGTGCCATGTCAATAAGGGTGTGTACAGTCCCCATAGCCACAGTAAGGTTTGAAGGTTGTCAGTGTAATTATATTTTATTGGACATACATGCACCGCTGATGATGAGATCTGTAAATTAGACATCAGGCATTCACAAATGACATGTGTCCACATATTATCCCAGGTATGTGTCGGACAAACACATAGGGGCTCTGAGCAGCAGAGCAAACATAACTGACATACATATACACATTCAGCAATGGTGTGTACACCTGTGAGGTATGGTGCACAGTACATGCCAGGGTGCCGAACAGGTGCACAGCAATTACTGTGTACATGGGTGCAGTGTGTTCCAGGAGAAGAGGCATCACCTACTAAAACAACCCATGCATCACAGAGATGTATAATGTTGGTAACAGAGATTGACTATAGCTGCACTGCATGCTGTTGAGTGCCATATGTCATGCATGTTGACAAATGGGTAATGAGAGGTCTGTGTGTAATATCTTTGTGCAACCTCACCTGTAAGTGTGTGTGTGTGTGTGTGTGTGTGTGTGTGTGTGTGTGTGTGTGTGTGTGTGTGTGTGTGTGTGTGTGCATGTGCGTGTGTGTGTGCGTGTGTGTGTGTGCACGCGTGTGTGTGTGTGTGTGTGTGTGTTTGTGTGTGTGTGTGTGTGTGTGTGTGTGTGTGTGTGTGTGTGTGTGTGTGTGTGTGTGTGTGTGTGTGTGTGCGTGTGTGTCCATACTGTTAAGCAATGATGTACAGGTCTTAAAGTGCATTTCTTGTTTTCCCCTTACAGGTGGCAAGGTGGGTCAGGGTCCCTACAGCAGACAATCTGATGTTGGTGTCCATGCAGACACTGATAGTGATGATAGGTGTGTTGAGGCACAGGCAGGGTTGTCAGGGGCTGAAGCTGCGCCATCATTTGACACCAGGGATTACCTCAGTGTCACTGCTCAACAGAGGCACAGCAAAATAATGGGTATAGTTCCCCATACTAAAGGGGTGGCGTAAGCCACAAAACTATGGGCTAGGCTTGTAAATGCCCTCGGGCAGATAGCCTAGTATGAACCTATGAACCTATGAATCCCACTGTTATCCACCCCATCCCCACACACAGTCACATTGCCTATACATACCCCATCAGCACTGGCCATAGCTGAGGAACAGTTGGCAGTTGGTGGCATGGGACAGGACAGTGTGGTATCTATGGTACATGTGCCTCAATGCAACAGCCATAGCCAGATGTCCAGCAGGGTACCACATAGGCAGATGTACAGGGTTGCTCAAAGAAATGATGCTGGTCATCATGCCCCTGACAGAGGTGCCACATCTGGTGCCAGCAGGCACATGTTTCAGGCCATTATGGAGGTGCAGGCATGTATGGAATGGTATACCAGACAGGGTCTGAGGCCACAGAGGGCTACTCATTCAGCTGTTATTGACAACATCCATGATCTTGCAGATGCCCACCATTATTTTGCAGAGGTCATGGATAGATGGTTGGGTGAGATGGCGGGAATCCTCAACCGTCGAATGTTTGTGCTCAACAGCCATGTGGACATAGGCCAAAAACACCAACAGCTGGAGGTCGATGTGGACAAGCCAGAAGTCAGATCCGCTCCCTTAGTGGCAGTACCAACGCCAGGACTGCAGGGGGGCACTATCCACACCACAACACAGCAGGCCACATGCACATGGCCCTGGCTGGTCCCAAGGGTTGGGAGGGTGGCCTAATGGTTAAGGTGTCTGCCTTACACACACAAGGTGCAGGGTTTGAGTCACACAAGGGATAATTGGCTAGGCTTAAAATGGCTCACAAGGGCAGTTAGCCTAGTACTAACCTATGAACCTATAAGAGGGACCTGGATCCAGAAGACATATGTCATATTCAGAGGAGAGTACCATATTGTGGCTTGTACCTGGTGGTGCCTGTGGAACCCCTGGCAGGCACAGTTCTCATGTCTGTGGCCGGAGACAGTGAACTGCACAACCTGCCAAGTACAGTCTGCAGCTGTCAAACAAACCCCTTTATAGGGCACCCACATGGCAGAACTGTGTGCATGCATGCACACACACATCACCAACACAGCTAGGGCAATGCCATACCTACACACACCACATCACAACAGCCCAATTAATAATTAAAGCCCCCTCACACACACACATAATGTCAAACGTATGGCTCAGCCTAGGTCTCATGCAAACCAACACACCCTGTGCATATGATGATACCTGTGCCACATCACTGTCATCCATAACATCAATGGACAGGCTAATATGGTTCTAATGCACAGAGTGACTGTACTACAGTGTACCAATGTAATGCTGTGTAACATGTTGTCAGCAGTAATGTTTAATGCTTACATGTCAGGAAGTGTAGCTGTCCAGCCATGATGCATTATAGCTGTTATTAACGCTGAGTGATTGTGGTCTCCATAGTGTATTCCATTTGTATTGTATGTATCCATGTGTCAGCAGCATGTTGGTCTGCTGTTGTTTTCTACAAGGGGTATGGCACTGTGGTGACACCTTGGCTGTGCCATATCCTGGGTACAGGTGAACACATGTCACAGGTCTGTATAACAGTTACTGCATGTGCCACATGGCTGATAGGTCTATGGGTGTATACAGGTGAGTGCATGGCGGATGATGTCAGCAGCCCTTCTACAGTGGACAATGGTAAGTGTACTGGGTGGTACACACCACATGTTTGTGTACAACACACACAGAGGCTTTGGTGTTGATGCAATACACAGAGAATACTGTACACATGGATGTATGTACTTGTGCAAGGAACCCATTTTAGCCTATGTAATTCCACCAAGACAGAATAAGCACAACAACACATTGGGAAATAAGCAGTCTGCTACTTTAATGTCATTGACTATGGTACTGGCAGAGTATATGTACCCTTCCCCAATGTAGTGCACTCCTCAACTCGGTAAACATAGGTGTGCTGGTGTGGGTGGCACAGCCCTACCCTTTGGAGGGTGTGAGGTTCTGTAGAACCGCAGATAGTGTGATTGACAACTGCTTAACCTGTTAACATGAGCTGTACAGTATTACAGCCAGCTAAGCAAGGGGATACACTCAACGGTAACTGCAATGAAGGTACATATTCACAATACACCTATACTGTGGGGTAGAGGGCATTTACACATCTACCACCAGTTGTGATGGAATATATTTCCACAGGATGATACCTGTGAAATGTTAGCATTTGCCAGGCAGTTCACAGAACAGATGACCTCCTGGGACATGTATATTCTGCAAATGCAAGTAGATTCCTTCACATACACACATACTCTTACTTGGCAACACTAGGACTAGAACCCCTACCTAGGTATGTAGTGCTACTGATGTGCATGGCCTTAATTGCAAACATCACACAGCTTTTAGGATGAGGTGTGTTCCAGGTTATGTGAAGAACATCCCCAGGCCCTGCACAGTATGGTAATGGGGGATATACTGGTTGTTTATGAACAATATATAGTGTGACATACTGTCATATGCACACTGACAAACACATAACAGTCATACACACATCTGAGATACCTGGGCTTATCAGTGCTAACTACCTTGTCAGTGTGTCCATTCTGTTACAGATAAGTTGCACACAGCACATGCATAACTGGGCTGGATAGTGTTATCAGTTGCCTGTATGGTAGATGGTGACAGTGGTCCCCATACAGTGGAACATGGGACATGTACTGGAGGTACCGTGGTGTAAAGAAAGTATACCCAGCACCCACACCCCACAGTGGATATTGTACGCACTAAAATCCATGATAATACTCTGACATACCCACCATCACATGCTAACCAAGACTGCAATACAACCCCTTGTCTATCCCAAGAGTGCTACTACAGGGATATGCATCTAATGCACATGCCACAGGGATAGTAGGGTGATGCATCATCATGGCTCTCCTATGGTCAGCAACATCACTATCCCTAATACTGTGTGGCAAGGTGTATTATATTGTATTAGGAGAATGTGGCCTCAAAATGCTGTATCCTACAAATATACAGACTTGCACATCTACACACACACTTGGCAGAACTCAGAGAGTATCCCATGCCTATGAACCCATTTGTACAACAGTGCTGTGCTGGTACTGTAAGCCCAGGTAGCCCTTAGGATGAAGAGTGTAACAAGGTACATGTAATGTCCAGTACAGCAGCAGCCACATCTAACTATGGCAATGGGGGGTGCAGTGGGTTTGAAGGACCTCTGGGTACTATCAACTACAAGTCTACAAACACACAGACACTGTTATTCTCAGTAATGCACATGTACACATTTGTCAGTACTGGGGTCCATCGGTGCAGGTGTTCATAGGTGTATACCAGGCTATTGTCCATGGAGAGATGGGAAGTGTAGGGGATGTGTATACAGTGGTATCATGCCACCTGCCATATGCCAGCAGGCCATCTATCAACATATACCACAGGGGTGATCCTCAGGGTGAGAGTTATATGCAACATCCAGTCATCTGGTTGCCTCTTGCAGAGGGCCAGTGAGGTGCTCCAGTTGACATGTATGCAACATGTATTACATATGGTCAGTGTCTCTCTTGGAGACCTGTACCCAAGCATGTTCTGTTGACTGTGGTAGTGTAGTTGAGGTATCCGTGGCATGTGGTACATACAGGGTGAGGATTCCTAGCTGTGGCTTTCATAACACAGCTGGGCAGACATGTCAGTGCTACTCAAGCATAGATTGCCTGTAAGCAGCCAAGATGGAGTCCCGACATCTGTACATCTGAACAGAGGGCAGACAGACATCAGCTAGCCAACTGGTTATGCAGTAGAATGACTGTGTTGACAGATAGACATCTGACACTGATAGGTATGCCATTACTACATGAGAGCAGCCCTCAATGACATGTCCTATACTTACAGTAGTCTACACTTAATATCCACATGTCAGATTAATATCCAGTAGCAAATACTTAATGACACACAGCTCACACACAAGGAACAAGATAGTGAGGACTCAGAGTCGATCTTTGCATACAGGGGTGTTTGGTTCCAGTACTACAATCTGCAATGTACTCTTACTTAGGAATGCACTGTCAACAGTAGTAAAGTAATGATACACTGCATGCCAGTGTGACTGCATATAACCTGGAATACTACCCATGTATCAAACATATTCAAACAGAAAAGAGTGTTAGACAAGCCATATATACCCAGTTGTCCCAGACAGTAGACTCACACCCCTTGCTACTGTAATGACAGCACATAGATGCATGTTATGTACATGGAATTAAATACACTTATTAAAGATGTCATTACCCTGCTATTTTATCAGACCGGAATGTGAGCACTGGTTTCCAGAGCTGAGATACACTTAGCAGGTGTAAATATTACTTAAATGTAACTGCTAAGCAGATTTGTGCACTGGTAAGCGAAGCTGAAATGGTGTAAGTGCCTTTTTCTTTAACCGTACGTTAGCACCACTTTCCATTGCTCAGACCCACACAAACCCACTTAAAGCTGTTCAGAACTGCTTTAATCACTCTGTATCCAGCAGTCCTTGTTCTGCCCAGCAACAAAACAAACAGCCCTTGCAGGTCTTGAGCCTAGGATACTGAACACTATAGTCACAGCAGTTAACTACTAAGCCATCACAGCTGTGAAGCCAGTTGTTGTTTTTTCCAAAATATCTGTCAGTACACATACTGAATAGTATTGAACAACTGTTATGACTTTTACAATTGTGTAGTACTTGTTAGTGATATTAGTGTTGAATCGCGTATGTTGTTATATCTAAATATACATATATCAGATAAATACAGTGTGATACATCTAGGAAAGTATATACAACAGTCATGCTTACACATAACAAGGATATGGGTATATATATATATATATATATATATATATATATATATATATATATATATATATATATATACATTATTTATTTATTTATTTATTTATTTATATACATATGTAGCTTTATGTGTACATGTACATACACATATATATTTATATATATGTATTTATATACAGCTATATATTGCGTTATATATATGGTCATATATAGATTTAACTGTATATATATATATATATATATATATATATATATATATATATATGTGTGTGTGTGTGTGTGTGTGTGTGTGTGTGTGTATATATATATATATATATATATATATATATATATATATATATATAAATATATGTGTGTGTGTATATGTATATAAATATATATATATGTATATATATATATATATATATATATATATATATATATGGGTCTACTACTAATGCCCGAAACGACGATTCCCGGACAGAAAACTCACCGACGCCAGATGACCGACAGGTAAGTGTACCAACAGGGTGATTTGCCGACAGCGGAAAGACCGACAAGGGAATGTGCGATCGCGACGCGGTAAGTGTGCGATGGTGACGGAGTTAGGAGCGGTCAGGTAAGTGCTCGAGATTGTGGGATGTCAGGTTAGGCTGTGGGAAAGGTGAGTGTGTGTTCGTGTCGGAGGTATGGTTCGGGTAAGGTAAGTGTGTGCTAGTGAGGGACTGTAGTTTAGGGACGGGTTAAGTGAGTTAGGGTTAGGGTGCAGGTAGGTGATGTGCGTTAGTGTCGGAGCTTGGGCTAGGGGTGGGTTAAGTGAGTTAGGGTTAGGGTGCAGGTAGGTGATGTGTGCGTTAGTGTCGGAGCTTGGGCTAGTGGATTAAGTGAGTTAGGGTTAGGGTGCAGGTAGGTGAAGTGTGCGATAGTGTCGGACCTTAGGGTTAGGGTTTGGGTCAGGGCTAGTGTGTATGCTATGTAGTGTCGCGTGTTGTTTACGTTCCGTGTGTCGGTGTAATGGTGTTCGGTGTTTTGCGTTGTCGGGTTTGTGTGTTGTCGGTCATCTGGCGTCGGTGAGTTTTCTGTCGGGGAATCGTCGTGTCGGTAATTAGTAGTAGACCTATATATATATATATATATATATATATATATATATATATATATATATATATCTGTTTATAACATATGTCCATAACATGTAGTGGAGTCATACCTCAGCAACGATAGTCACAACCTCTTAGTGCAAGGGGATGTCATGCAAGTATTGCAGGTATAAATATAAATTGTTGCTACTGTAACAGGGGCTGTCCTAACAGAAATATTGTGCGGGAAGTCACATCTGATATTGACATGTACGCCATCAGCTACTGACAGACATAAGATCATCATAGTGCAGTACCACAGAAATCACAGTAATGATCCTGTGGCATACAGCAGAGATATGACCAATAAATGTGGACAGTCTGACACACTCTTGTCAGTCCAGAGGTATACACAGAACCCCTTAGTGCAAGACGTGTGGACCAAGCCTGACAAAGTGGATGTTTACAGCCATGTAAATGGGGATATCATGAAAATACTCAAATAGATAAGCTCACACAGTTTATGCATTCACACACTCATCTGTCCTGACACATAATAACCAGAGGATCAGAGGTCACAAGCCCACATACTACCCACTAGTTAGTGACATTCATCTGTACAAAATCTAACTGCTTTGTCAGAAATACACAACAGTTATGGTGGCCCGGCAACAGTAAATCTGACAAATATCTGGACATAACATCACACTAGGTGAGTACACTGAGCTGCTAGGGATGTCACAAAGTACTCTGCAAATTACAGGCAGACTGCCACAACACTGGCCTACATTTCTTATGGGGGAATACACATGTATCTGCAAATATAGCAGGCTCTACAGGCATGTAACACATGGAGTAACAGGCAACTGTGTGAAAGCACATTCCCACAACCAATCTGAACTCAGCCACAGTCACATATGGTAATTGTGCTTAATTTTACAGTATATGGACTGTGTGATCAATACCATCTTCATATGTGCCACTCACACACTAACCCTACATATACTGGGCCTATACACAGTGTATTCTATGCCTAACTGTAGTATGTGACATGTGTCGGTCTGGCCCTACAAACATGTATGCCAATAGGGTACCATACACTGGAGCAGCATGCAACATCAGATAGAACACAGCCGAGAACAAAGACATCTACCACGGTCTGTACAGAAGCCAAGGTACATATTCACAATATACAGTCTGTCAACAATCACCATAAGTACACAGACCTCACTACTGTACACATTACAACAGAATGCCCAGGTTTTGTCCTCAAATATAAGCCCTACTATACATAGCATGTCTAGCAGTCTGATATCTCACTGGCTTGTTAGCAGATATGATGTTAGTAAATAATGATTTACTGAACATATGCACCTCTTACTGCATGACATATGTACAAAGGTTGACAGAGTTGTGGCTGGAGTCACAAACACAATGCCAATATTGACACATTGCTGTGATAAACTCATATGTTTACTGGTGTAGCAGGGTTTGTTGTGAAACATGCCTTATGAGGGATATGAAGTCAGTAACACACATGGCTGTCACCATGTACTGACTGCAATCCTCAGAGTATGCTACTTCATTTCTAAAGATAGGACATGTGTGAGTAACACACCACATGTAAGACTCCAAACACTGGCCAGTCGGCAGATAGCCCTACAGGTAAGAGTTTCTTTAACCACATAACACTGTCATGACAGATCTTAAATCATATAGATCAGCCATATCCACACAAACCCTGTTAAACCAACATTACGTCATATGTAGAAGAGCAAGACTTACATTCTGTGATGTCTGGAACATCCCCCTCCTGTTTCTTGGCCTGTATCCACAGTGTATGTTGTAAGAGGTATATCCCACTACCCTCTGTGATACTGTTTTCCAATCAATGACATAACATCCTGCTCACAGTGAATGAAAAGGGCCAACACCCACATGATGTTCCTAGTTATAGGAGTGTGTTTCCATGCAATTGGCTATGGGAATGTTACCACAGCTGCTCCACATGCAATCAGCTAGTGAGGGACTGCAATTCATGCACAGACCATCAGATTATCATGAGCATCACTTACAAAACACAAGCTGCTGCCTAAGCAAAGCAGGTGTACTTTTCCACATCCACAGAGAGGGAGTGAGAGAGACAGACAGAGACAAAATAAGAAAGGAAGGGGGTAGGAGAGTAAGAGCTAAGCATGTTTGTGTCACATACTTACCAACACATGGTTTCAACTCCCTGCCTGACTATGTATTGCTATTACATTTTTATGCAGTTATTGCATGTGCCACAGAGCTTACATGTTTGAGAGCTGTCCAAAGGTATCTTTGAAGGTGAGTGACATCAGCAACAGTGATAAAGGAGGGATAAGGTAGGTGTTGTACATGTGCCCGTCCACAAAAGCAGGTGTCAAGGAAGACATAACCATACTATCTCAGGGACTCACACACATTATCACAGTTGGCAGGGTCAGGATTAGAATTCCCAACTAACTGGTTTGCTACGCTACAGTATTACGCAGGTATCACGTGCACCACAGAGGTTATCAGGCTGATATATGGGCAAAGGGTATGCAAAGATAACTGACATCAGAAGGCATGCTACAGTAGGGCAATGGGAGGTGTAGTGAATGTGAATGGCTTCCAAAACATTAATCTCCACGCACACACACAGACACAGATTTGCCAGTACTGACATGCATGGGTTCATTGCTTCACAGGTGTGTAGTAGTTGACTGTTCCAGAAGGCTGCACAAGGCTAGGCAAATGGAATACCTTGGCATCAGGCCCCATGACAAAGGTCTGCATTGTGCCTCAGGGGTGTATTCCCTGGATTGGCCCACACAGGTGGGTATTGTATTCACCATCCACTCATCTGGGTTACTAGTGTGGGTAGCCAGTGCTGTGCAATGATTGCCATGTATGTGTTCAATATTCCATAACATGGACAATGTCTGGGATGTGCAGATGTCCCACATGCATGTTCTGTGACATCTGGAAGTGTACCTGGGGTGTCTGGGGCATGTTGTGTGGACAGATTGTTATCATCTGATCTGGCATTCCTGACCTCATGTGGTGAGAACTGGCTATGGAAAGGAGGTTGATCCTGCACCTACATTGATAGCATGATACAGGTATTCACTGGTGTTAGTAGCATCTGTCCATACAGAGTATGTATATAAGGAATGGTATTTACTTTGTGGATTACATTTGCTGACTCTACACTTGTTGGAGGCGTCCAGTGGGGAACATAGCAAAGGACCACTGTAAGCAATTATTTGCCTATTGTAGGAATGGAACAGAGTGTCATGTCCTCTGTAGTCCACTGCAATCACACCGTGGTTAATATCTCTGGGCAAAAGGCAGAGAACTAGCAGTATAGTGGTTGTTCCCTAGCCAAGTGTGTTTGTGTATGATACATGGGTGGAGAATGTTCTCTGGGTAATACAAGGGTTGCCTATATTGTTCCCCAGTCCATAATGTCACATGTAGGGGTATGGATTGTCTGCACCAGCCTCTCTGCTGTTTGACATATGTTGTCCTTGTAAGGTAGACATTCTGACATATAGTAGGTCCTCAATATAAGAAATTTGCAAAACCCACCCCACAATGAGTTCTGTTATTACACAATCACTGCTAGTCATGACAAACACACACTTGACAGTACTGAGATTCAAACCCCTACCTCGCTATGCATTGCTACTATAGTGTACTGCATTTATCGCATGGGCCATGGAGCTTATAGGGCTAGCCCTTCCCCAAAGGTGTATTTCAAGGTGAATGACATCAGCAGGCTTGCCAAAGTAGGGCAATGGAAAGTGCAGTGAGTGTAACTGTCCTCAAAAGCATTGATCCCTTTAGTCACACACAAATAGAGTCTCACAGTTGCCATATTGGGGATTAGAATTCCTACCTAACTAATACATCACACTATAGAATTATGCAGTTATAGCACGTGCCGTGGAGCTTATAGGGTTAGCCTTTCCCCAAAGGTGTATTTCAAGGTGAATGACATCAGCAGGCTTGCAAAAGTAGGGTAATGGAAAGTGTAGTGACTGTAACTGGCCTCAAAAGCATTGTTCCCTTCACACATACACAAACAAACACACAGGGTCTCACAGCTGCCATGTCTGGGATTAGAACTCCAACCTAACTAGTAGTTAATCACACTACAGTATTACGCAGTTATAGCATGCGCCACAGAGCTCATAGGGCTAGCCCTTCCCCAAAGGTGTATTTCAAGGTGAATGACATCAGCAGGCTTGCCAAAGTAGGGCAATGGAATGTGTAGTGACTGTAACTGGCCTCAAAAGCATTGATCCCTTCACACACACACACACACATAAACAAACAAACTCACAGAGTCTCACAGTTGCCATGTCCTGGATTAGGAACTCCTACCTAACTAGTACATCACATTATAGCTTTATACAGTTATAGCACATGTCATGGAGCTTATAGGGCCAGCCCTTCCCCAAAGGTGTATTTCACAATGAATGACATCAGCAGTCTTGCCAAAGTAGGGCAATGGGGAGTGCAGTTTGTGTGAATGGGCCATAAACCATTTGTTTGGAAGCACACACACAACACTCAGTCACACACATGTTTACATTTGACAGGACCATGTATACAACTGCTAGATGAATAATGACTTGTACAGTCATGTTACACAGTTACCACAAGCACCACATACACTACAGTGCTGAGGGCTACCAAAAGCAAATGTCTACAGTGATAGACATTTGCACATCATGTGGTATTGGCCAATTGGATGTGTGCTGGGTGGGACATGCCTCATGATGGGAAGATCTTTGTCATTGTCTGTCACTCTCTTCCACACATCTATGTATGTGTATGTTTGGCCTATTTTAGTGTGTTGTCCTTGGATATATGTGTGTATTCCTATCCAATGTGTGTGCAAAGCATGACTGGTGTGCAATGTGGAGTGTGTGTGCAAGACATCTGCGACTGACAGATATGTATAGTCCACTGTTGTTGCCAGACATGGGCTTCATTTCTCTAAGTGTGGGAACATGCCCAGTATGACCTTCTCTATTAAATTTGTAAATCCATTCCAGGTAGGTTGTACTCCAGTGCAGGCATTTGTGTTCTACACCTACAGCTAACAACCTGTTTCTGCAGAATATCTGTAGATCGGTTGATAATATGGGGTTACAATGGCCAAAGGATAGTGGGATACTGTAACTAATTGTGTCTGTGCTGCTTCTGCTACATGATTTGGGTGTTAGCAGAGATATTCAGACATGTGTACTGTTTTACACTGTGATGTTTCATGTCATCAACTACTGACAGGTATACGTATTTGCTTGCAGTAATTTCCTGGGGAACACAAGATGAATGAAGCTGTGTCCAGTATTGTGATCTGCAGTCTACATATTCTTGTACAATCATGCCATTCTGGAGAGGGAGCTGTAGACACTTGCTGATGAGTCTGTGTAAATGGTTCAGCACCTTGGAACTGTGTTGGCTGAGGATCCCATGCTTGTACATCTATCAATGTGACAGAATGGCCATAATCTGCTGTGGCCATACCTCACAGCTGTACAGATTCACACAGGTTACCCAGAAGCAGGGCTTATATTTCTTGTCATTACCCCTTCACATTGTGGTTTACGAGCAGGTTTGTAGCCACCCATTCCTGTGTTTGCAGGCAGGGATAGTATGTGCACACATCTGAGTTTCAGACTTCACACAATCCATGGCATCCATACTTCTACCCCCCCCCCCCGTTATTCTATCCTCTTCCGAACATTATGCAAATAATATCTGATAAGTATCCCTATAGTTATCACTTCATCCCAGCAGTATTTAGGGGTTGGTCCACAGTTCATGCAGTAGGGCATGGTGGACATGCTGCTGGGATTTGTCAACATGGCATTGCATTGGTGTTCTGTGGACTGTGTTATGTCATTATTTGGGAGTCCATGAGATAACATACATTGGCAGTATGGATGAAACAAAGGCCTTTGACAGAGGACAGTAGGGCATTTTGTAGTGATGCATGCCATCTGTAGCAGGTCAGTGCATTGTGTCACACCTACAGGCCCAGGCTGCAAGCCACTATATTCCCTTGGGGTGACAGGGTAGGTGTGCAAAGTGTTAATGTCAATAGTTTCTATCTGTATTGATCCATTGGTGTGGATGCTGGCAGGGTGCTGCTTACAGCTAGGGACATAACTACATGGGACACCTCTTCAGCATACTGCATTCTGTGGCTATTCCCATGCAGAGATAGGGGTCATATTCCCAACAGCAGGGATATGACCTGTGAGGTACCTGTAGCTGATGGCGGGGTGAACTGAGTGCATGTGTGCTATGGAAGCTACTTGCAGCTGACTCACAGATATATGTGGGGCATTCCACGTATGCTGGCTTGTGCATTGATATCAGTGGTTTCTCAGTACTTCATACCTGTGCCTTTTGTGGTCTGCCAGTGTTTGGCCAGACTACATCAGTATTTCATACTACACAGCCAACTAATGTGCTGCTAACCTGTATGTACAATTCCAAAGATGTGTCCATTTGACATTAACATTTTATACACTCTCTGTCTAAGGTACTTCCACCTGTGTACTGTTTGTATGTCTGGGCCCACATTCATGCCATGTCCATCTTTCAGATGGTGACAGATATTACATCAGAACAATTAGTATGGATTACTGCTGCATTGTGTCTTGCTGGGATGCATTGTGTTTGGCACTGCAGTTGTGAGGACTTGGCCCTGTCATCAACAGTACTGGCCACTGGCCACCAGGACCCAACCCTCCATGCCTACATGCTGACCACTTTCCCACAATATACAACACACAACAACCTAACACACAGAGCCCTGCATATTGTACATGTGCAACACTCTATCGTGCTAAATTGGCCAGCTCAGGTAATCTGTGCTCTACAGTTATTATGCCCACACGTACATGCTACTACATTTCTACATAGGATTGTGGGGGGAAATACCTGACAACTGTAAACATTTGCTATGACTGTACTGGTATTTCAGGTACTCTGTTGGCTTCCATTTCATTCTGTATTCTGACCTATCATGCAGACTAGAGGCATATCAGTGTACCACAGTTCTCAGGTTTTATTGACCTAGATTTCAGTTTCAGACTTTTTACCCTTCATAACTAATACCCAACTGCCTGACCTATTGTAATCTGTCTGTGTAGGTCTGGAGGGGGCTATTCTCCATAGCCATCAATCAGAGGCCTTAGTACAGCCTTTCTTTGTGTTTGTCTACACCTGCCCTGCTGGCTGAGACTGTTATTGGGTATGCGAGCCTCACTGATATGCATGTGTGTGTCTTATGGACTCACATTTGGCCCACCACATGTCCTGCAGTGGGTTTTGTCACCTTGTCTAGTACTGCCTATTATTTGACACCAGTATTTGTTAAGGCTTTCATGCTGCCGATATAGGTGTCTACTATCTGCTGCCATCCCATTCAGCCACCCGATTCCCTTACATGCTCACATCCATACCATAGATACAGGTAACAGAACATACTACTACATTCAGCAATTGATAGTGAGAGTGACTTACCTTGTGGCTGTGCCAGTATTGAGAATGGTGCTGGAGGGCTGACTATATCGGATGCACATAGTACACTCCCTGTACATGGTTAAGCACAGGTAGTCTCATGTTTGGCATCCCTTTTACTGTATGTGGGAGTCAGAGAGAGGTGTCATTCCCTGGGTTCCTACCGTGTCAGTGTATGTGCTATGTGTTGCCTCTTTGCCAAGGCCTGGGCATACTGGGCACACCTCTTTCTGCCTACAGGGGCAGGCTCAGGTTGTTCCTCCTCCGAGTCTCTCTGCACCTGTGCTGACCTTGGCAATGGTGGAGGACTGTGTGGCCCTGACCCATGCTGTTCCTGGTGCAGCTGTTTCCACAGGATCAGATTGTGTAGCATGGCACATACAATGACAATTTGGGTACATGTAGCTGGTGAGTACTGCAAGGCTCCACCAGATATGTCCAGGCACTGGAACCATGACTTGAGCATCCCAAACACATGCTCTATTATGATTCTGGCCTGTGTGTGTGCTTCATTATGTAGTTCTTGTTTGTGTGTGTGTGTGCATGTCTGATGGGTGTCATCAGCCATGGCTCCAGTGCGTAACCAGAATCTCCCACTAGGTGACCATATGGAATGTTCCACCTGGCAAATCTCTGGTACAGCTGCATCATATGCCAGATGTGAGAGTTGTGATAGCTTCCAGGGCTGCCAGCACACACATTCATTATAATGGCCTGCGCATCACATATGACCTGGCAGTTGATGGAGTGGAAGCCCTTCCGGTTTATGTAGACTCCACCCCACTCACCAGGTGGTGCTTTGATGTGTATGTGCGTGCAGTCTATAGCACCCACTACCTCAGGATATTCTGCAATTTGGTGGAAGAGATGCATATTGCTGGTCAACGCCTCACAGGTGTTGAGGAAATATATGTGCTCACCGGCATGTGCTGACATGGCATCCAGGAATTGGTGGAGTACCCTGGATGCTGATGCCTGTGAGATCCTGATGATATCCCCAGTTGGCCTTTGGAAAGTACCTGCGGCTGGTATTCTTAAGCTTACACATACCTGGTATCCACTGGGATGGGTTCCCCTCTTTTGGTTCTGTGTGTGAGGCATGGCTGGCAGAGCTCAACAATTTGCTGTAAGAGGTCCCTGTCCAACCTATAATGCTCCACTATCTCCAGCTCATGTAGTACCTGGTACGTTACCCTGGGTCTGTACACTCTTCTCCTTCTCCTCACTGTGAGTTGATTGTCAGCATTCTCATCCTCACCATCCTCAGCTTCTTCCACATGTTGATTTATGAGAGCTAATGCAACCCCTATCATTTTGTTGCTTTTGTTAGGTAAAATTTCCCTGTTTGTGTACAAAGGTGGTATAGAGTTTGTGGGAAAAACAGAGGGAAAGGTGTTTGTATAATTTATAGTAGTGTGCTGGGCTGCTGCCTGTGTAATTGGCTGATTCTGATAAAGTTCACCTGCCATCTATGCTAGTTCTCCTTGATTACCTTCCTACTGCTGTTTTCCCTTCCCATTGCCTTCCTGTTTAAGCCCAAAGGTGCACCGTGCAAACCCAGTGCTCAGATGTGAATGGGGCTACTATTTCCTGGTTTCATTTTTTTTTTTTTAAACCTGGTGCATGGTGCGCACACCCATTTAGGCAATATAAACACTGCTAGGCAGTTTCAGACATACCCCCTTCCTTGGCTCTGCTAAGCTAAGTGCAAACCTGAGCCACAGAGCTCCAATAAGCTTACAGTATGCCTGACACACCCCTTTATGATGTCAGCTAACTCTTAGGGTTGCACCATGGTTTTCCTGCACCTACACTTTGGGTGCTGGCTAGAAATGAGGGGAAATCTGTGATTCAGTAGCATTCCCCTCATTTGCATAGAAATGACTGCTAATGCCTTGTTACAAGTCTAACACTGAGCCTTCCCCCTTAGCAACCACTATTCAGTGGCCTTGTTGTCTTCTGCCTGTCATTGACTATAATGGGAAAATTGTGATTTTGCCTAAAAAGCTTTTTTCAAGGTTTTATTTTTATTTTCTGGCCGGTTCCATTTGTGCGCCACTGCCCTATGCTTAAACGTCTGAAATAGGCCAAAAAAAAAAGTTATTTTTTGTTATTTTGAAACTATTTTCCATGCCAGTGGCCATATATTTGGCCATTGGCATGCCTTCCACATTATATACACCCTTTATTTGGAGCTGTCATGGCTCAGTTTTGTAGTTTTCAGAAATGTACTTGGTTATTAGCCAAATACATTTCTGCAAGTTACACTACTCCTGCACGGATGACTGCCTGCCTCCTGGATCAGTAATTCACCTTATTTGCATGGTTTTCACCTGCAAATGGGGTAATTTGCATACAGTAGCTGTGTCCGTGCAGGAATAGTGCAGGAGCGCTCGTGCACATGCCAGGAGCTTGTTCCTGGAACTCTCAGAGGCCATATTGCCTCCAGCAGCTCTTGCACTATTCCTGCACATCATGCTGAGCTTGCGGAATCCCAGGGATTTACTTTATTATGGTTGAGACCATAAGACTGAAGTTTTGAAACTTGAAACCATTTAAATGAAGATCACTGTATGGTGTATAATGGCATATTTACTGTTTTCTTCACTATAGTGCGATCTCAGAGTTTGTATGTTTAATTAGCAGGGGATGTGATGGGTGCAGGTGGTCTCACTCTGCAGAAATGTAAAAAAAAAAATAATTTATGCAAATTTCAAAGTTTCACCAACAGTGCATGGAATACAAAAAACACTAACGAGGAAAAAAAAAAACAGAAGTCAAGCACTCCATATAGAAATGCCCTGCATCAGTCACTTAATAAAATTACTAGCTAGAAAAATAACCAGTAAACCCAAAAAGAGGCTTTGACTCTTACAGACCTAAGGCATTACCTCCACATATCAGTCTACAGAACAAGTTACACAATCTTCTGGTTACAAAATATACCAGTGAAACCATTAAAAACTGCAGTCAAAATATTAATTTAATCCTGGCTTTACACAGCACCCAACATGATTATCCTTAGTTATTATTTTCTTGGGTAATTCTTGTTTCTGCTGAGAACTAATAAATGTACTTTTAGATTGCTTGCCAATAGCAAGAAAGGCAAAGACTGCATTAGTAGGTGTTTGTATGTGTTTATATAGGGCACACCTATCCCTTTTTCATTTTATGTCACCAAGATGGAGTGTCACATGAGGTTTCCATTGACTGAACAATGTAAAATGGAATGCATGTACCTATGGCCATACATATGACTCATTTGGTGTTACAAGTAATTAAGTCCCTTATTTGAAAATTATTAGGAGTTTTGATTGATACATTTATTAGGAGTATTGATTGATACATTTTTCATCTACTGTTATAGCCACAGTATGTGCAGTAGAGCCTGTTGGTTTGATTTCTAAAATGAGTTGTATAGCTATTTGGGTTGTGGAGATTCTTGTATAAGGCTAAATATTAATTTATGGTTTGTTCTTTCCTAAACCTAAAAATAAATAATACACGTTTGCTAATTCATTGCTATTTGCACACAACATTTTGTTTACATTCATAATGCTTCTTGTTGCCTTGCTTGTCTATATTTGTATAGGTTGAGAATCAAATAGGTCCATTTGGATCAGTGCTCTATCCCGGTTACAAAATGGAATGAATAAATAAATAAATCAATAAATAAATAAATAAATCAACAAGTGTTTGATTTTAAAACTGGACTGCAAATGTTGTGACAAACATTAAATGTTGAAATGTATTTGTTTTAGATTTATTAAGCAGTTCATGCCTCAGTGTTTTATCAGCTTGGTTTCAAACACTTTTAATACTTTGCAATGTGTGAGCCATATGCTTAATATGCCAACTAAACTTTTGCCTATTTATTTTATTTATTTAAAAATTATTTTCAATTTTAGTAGTTGAGATTTAGGTATAGGTTCATAGGCTCTTAGGTAGGTGCTAGGCTATCGGCCCTGGGGCCTACACAATCCCAGCCAAAAAGGTACCCTGGCATTTGCCACCCAAGAAAATTATTTTCCTGTGCCACTGTTGAGCAGAGCCACAGAAGTGATCCCCGGGGTGAATTTCCTATTTCCCATCCAATCATAAAGATTTTTCTTGAAGAGTGCTAATGAGGAGCTTTATTTGATATAGATAGGTAGTTTATTCCAGAGTATGGGAAGTCTATGGGACAGGAATCTATCTCTCCGGCATGTTCTGTTTATCGTGGTGACAAGGTTTAGGTCCCTAGAGCATGTAGCTCAGAAGGATTGGGATTTCTTTAAGTGGAGCATGTCCAGCAGCTCTGGGTTTGACATAGATTTGTATGTTAGGCAAAGATAATCTCTGAGTAGGTGATATGCGACGGAGTAAAGCTGGAGTTTTTTGAGACGGTCTGCATAGGGCATCTGTTTGAGGCCAGTAATCCTCTTTCTGAGGTATTTCTGCGGCCTTTCCCGTTGTTGTGGATGTCTTGTGAGGTACATACCAAAAGGGGTATTGTACTCTATAATGGGTCTAATGAGTGATGAGTAGAGGGGAACAATGACCTCTTTTTTTCTGGATGAGAAACCTTTTGTGATGAGGAGTGCCATGTAGAAGGATTTCCTGACTACTGTGGTGATGTGATTATCAAAGGAGAGACTACTGTCCACCTGTGTCCCAAGGTCTCTTATCACACTTTCAGTGTTAAGTATATTACCGCCTATGTTGTAGTTCATGGGTACAGAGTTTTTACCAAAGGGGATGACAATGCACTTTTTGGCATTGAGCTTGAGGCCATGGCTTTGACACCAGGCATCTGTCTCAGTGTGGCCCTTTTGTAGGATGTCCACATCATTAGGAGTTTCGATTATGGCTCCTAGTTTGCAGTCATCTGTGAACTTCATTAGCTAAAGACCTTCTGTGTTAGCCTGTACTTCAGAGAAGTAGATACCAAGCAAGAGAGGACCCAGGACTGAATCCTGTGGTACTCCACTTGTTACTGGTCTGAAGTCGGATTTAGAGTCTGCTACTTTCACAGTGTGGGTTCTGTCAGTGAGCCAGTTGGCAGCCTATCTTGTGACATACAGATTTATACCTAGTTTAGTGAGTTTATCTATCTGCTATGGCAGGGCATGCCTCCCGGTGGTGTGAACCTTAGCTCCAGATGATTGTGTTAAAGTGACACCCCGATCCCATGTGTAAAAATGGGAAAAAGGGTTTGTGGATGTATGGATGTATGGATGGATGGATGGATGGATGGGTTTATGTATGCTGTTGACCATGTGTATAGAATGTCAACTAATTATGTTTAACAAGAAATTATGTACAAATGGCTTCACGATATAATGTGGCTTGAACAAAACCATTCTAACATTTAGAAAAACAGTGGTAAATAAATCATATCTGATTATAATTTAATGCCTAGGTCACTCTTATGCAAGTTGTTCTAAATAATTTTAAATAAGAAATTATGTCATTCCATGACAACTAACAGTAATCTAAATAACTCCTTCCTACACTTACAGAAGAAAAGTACTAATTCAACGTATAGTTATATTTCAAATTTTGCTAAAAGTAACCCATACAAATGTGGCATATATTAGAACAAATACTGTACTCATATCCATGTCTGGTAGTTAAATATAACAAATTACTTTAAAATAAAATATGTTCTACTGCCATGGTGGTACGGCGGTAGCATTGTTACCTCACAGCAAGAGGTTCTCCCGTTCGATTCTCGGCTTGGCTTGGGAGTGCCTTCTGTGTGGAGTCTGCATGTCCTCCCCGTGGTTGGGTAGCATTCGAAAGACATGCATGCATAAATGGGTGTGCCTTCGTTGAAGGCTGGGCATCAAGCTGGCACCTCGGCATTTCGTAAAAAAATCTACTGCCAATTATTAGCGGACTAGAGTTCCGCTGTGGCGACCCCTTACCGGGAAAAAGCTGAAAGACAAACAAACTTTAAAATAAAATATGTTGTTTTCCAAAACATTCTTCAGCAAACTTATTACAGACATGTTAAAATCCAAAATATATAATGTCACATGTACAACCAGTATTCAACTGTCAACATTGCAGCAAACAAGAAACATCTTTATTAAACCATCACTTATGACTTAGGCAATCATACATTTATATAAATGAAAACAAACCACACTGGCACAGTCCTAGTTGCAAGCATTTTACATCACAAACCATACTTACACAATCCTAGTTGCAAACATTATATATCACTTATAATCTACCCAATCATTTTCAATCAAACATTACCTATCTCATTTAAGTCATGCCTTCCTTTAAACCTCATTTGTCCCCTGTATGTACTGTTCCCACAATTCCCATTTTTTCCTCTGTAGTTTGCTCCTAATCTTTTCTAAATATCTCAATTTCAGTTGTTTTATCTCTGTTACTATATTCACTACTTCTAGTATAGCTGGTTTAGATTTTGATTTATATTTTCTAGTAATTACTTTTTTGGCAGCCACCATAATTAGGCACAGCAAGGCCTTACCATATCTAGACAATTCCAGTTCTGTATCATAGCTCAGAAAAATCATCTCCCTCAACACACCAATCTGCCCACTCAGCATCTCTGACAATGCATCCCACAGGGAATCCTTAAGGTCTGTCAAATTACCGCACTCCCAGAAAATATGCTCCCAGTTATCCCAATTATCTCTGGAGTCTACTTGTGGTGTACAACGTGGCGGATGTTGATGAAAAGAGCTTGCATGTCTAAAGTAGACAAGTTGAACTTCAGACATTAAATGCCCGACCTGTACAATGATCAATTTTAAAATGAACCAGTGATAGAAGTTGACAAGTCGCTGAAAAATCAACAAGAATTTCCATGAGATAGCCATGTCCTGACACTACTGGTTGTTCAATTGGTGAGAAAGAGCCCTTACTACCTTAGGTAACAACTAAAACATTTAAATATTTTGTTCCAGCACTTTTAGTTCTTTACATATTATGTCATTGATGAAACCTTTTTGTATTGCACTTAAAAATATCTTATAAATTTCTTGCTTAAAGTTATACATTGGATATAAGGGCAGTGTATGATAACTTTTTTGGCCAGACAATTAGGAACATATGAGCATACTAGGCAAGGGATCCTGGAGAACATACAGTGCCTTGCCATATATATGTCATTAAGCTGAAAAATTCAAAAGCTCTTGCCAACCTTTTCCAAGCACTTAATAGTGCTCACCTCCAAAATCAGACTCTGTACATGATAACCCTTGTGTGACTATCCGTCTACCCATCAAGTTATCATGACTAGCCTTAAAGGTAGTAAAGTTTGTACTTTGACCTGCAATGAAAACTAATTTGTTAGGCTAGGAATATGCTGAGTTAGGAATCGATTCATTTAGCAAGTCATATTTATTTGTTGGTGTAGATTTAATGTCCTTAATGTGGTTGTTTGTAGAGTTACTGGTTTTGTAAAGAAATAGGAGGTAAAATAGGACTGGGTCTTTCATGGCTCAAAAAGTGAGACACAAGTCACTTCACAGCAACTTGTAGTCCACTGAGTATAAGGAAAGCAGTGTTAGTTTAACAGTGTACTTGCAGGGTATAATACCTTTAATTTTCTTGGTTAGATATCTTTGGAGGCCTTTCCAGCTGAGCAATATTTTTGGACTTATACATACCAAAGGGGGGATTGTATTCAATTATGGGCCAGAAAAAGGATGAGTACAGTGGTAAGATGACTTATTTTGATCTTGAATATATTCCTAGGAATTAATTGTGACAAATAGAAGAATTTCTCACTATGGTGGAAACATGATGACTAAATGAGAGAGGGAGAGAGAGTTATCTACATAAGAACCTAGCTCTCTGTGACTGCTACTGTCTAAAGAGGAATGGCATCTATAACATATTAGGTGGGAGCAACTCTTCTGCCAAATGCTACTGTGTTGCACTTTTTTATTTTATTTGAGACCGTTTTTGAAACACTAATTGTGTGCATATTTCAGCCCTTGTGGAAGCTGTTTTGTATCAGTGGATGAGCAGAAAACAGTGTCCAGTTTGTTGTCATCAGCAGACTTGGTTAACTGTAGTTTTTGGATATTGGCTTGGATGTCTGCAAAATAAGTGCCAAATAGGAGAGAGTACAGAAGAGAACTGTGTGGCAACCCACAAGATGGAGTTTTACATTCAGAGTAAAAACATAATTTTTCACATCTTGGGATCTGTTGAATAGACAATTAGCAATCCAGCAGATTATGCAGGGTTTACATTAAGATTGCCTAATTTGTAATAATACCAGCATGGGCAATAGTGTTAAAAGCCTTGGACAAGCTGAGATAAGCAGTGTGCACAGAATGACCACTGTCTACAGCCCCTGTAACCTTTTCAAACAAATGTACTAGATGCAAGAGACATGGCCTTCAAAAAAATAAACTGATTGGGATTTGGATCAGATATGTTGCCTATGTCTGCATAAATGAGGTTTGCTATGATATATCATAGTTTTCCATATAAGGCTGATGGGATTATAATTATTCAGCTCCATAGAGGGACCACACTTTTGTAGGGGAGTCACAATAGCTTTTCTACAGGCATTAAGAAGAAACCCTGCAGATGGGATGAAGTAGAACAGTTTACATAGAGGAACAAATAGTGCATGTTTGGCATTGATCACAATGGAACCTGGTATGCTGTCCTGTCTCATGGAAGTATTATTTTTAGGCTTTGATAGGGATTCTAAGATTTATTCCATGGTGATTTTAGGGGAAACTGAAATCTCAGACATAGTGGGACAGCAGTCTGGTTAGAAGGAGTAAAGTTAGATCTAAATGTGTCCACTAATATATTAGCTGTATCCTTGGAATCATAATAAGTGATATTACTGTGGATGAGTTCAGTGTATTGTTAGACATTATTCCTTAATTTACTGACATAACTAAGAAAGATATACAGTTCCCTTTGGAATCTTTAGCAATCTTAAGTTCATACCCTATTTTACATTTTCTCATAGTGTTTTTAAGTTCCTTGATGGCATGTTTCAGTTTAGTCTTGAGGTAGGGAGCTGCAGATTTCTTGCAACATTTTATTATTTTCCGTTTTTTTCCAGTGCAGTTTATTAATATGGGAGTTCCAATGGAGAGGTTTATTCCTAAATTTACTGGTAGATTTACAGTATATGGTACTGACTTGTAGATACAATTGTTCAGGTCCTAGTAAAAGACAGAAGTAAATATGGCAGCCTGCTCCAGTGATTCCATTTGCAAGTTATAGTTGTCCTAAAGCTATTGTAACATAACACACTTTGTTCCCGATTATTAATACTCCACCTAATCTGCTTTTGAAATGACAGCTGTGTCATTCATCTGTAAATTTGACAAAGCATTTAATTCATCTTTGTCAAAAATTACTGCTAGAATTTTTAAATATACATGCCAGTTTTTGTGACTTCATCTCAGTCTACTGCTTCTCTTGATTTCACTATCTTAATGTACTTCATACATCTTCAATAGTCAGGTCTCCTTTGCCATTCATTGTAGGTTCCACATGCAGCTGTATGGCATCTGGTGAGGATCGTGTCTTCCTTCTGAATATTCTTGATGCACTCTTTCCATCTGCTAATGTTACAGTAGAGAATCGATTATCCGAACTTTGATTATTCGAAACATCAATTATCCGAATGCAGCCTCCATTGTTTTCGGGTAGGAAAAATCATAAAGTCTGAATATGTAAACATTATACATATTCATTTGTGCATGATTTTGAGCTTATATCCCACTTGTGTGCAAAAAAATTCTTTATTGTCCATTGGAATCATTGAATGGTTGAAAGGTGTATTTCCTGCATGCAGAAAAAACAAGATTTTAGATGTTTTTTATCAGGTTCAATGTATGTTCGATTATCCATTTTGATTATCCAAACAACCCTAGGTCCCATTTAGTTTGGATAATCAACTTTCTACAGTATTCAACAGTGATGCCCTCTAGAGTGGTAAGCAAACTGTTGTTGATGTTCCTTATGAGTGGTATCTGCTTTCTATACTCTTTGTCTTTTTGCCTTTGACTTGTGACCTGATAGAACTTATTTCTGCCCTCTTCTGAGTTACTTTCTAAAAACTAGTACAGATTATGCCATCATGACTGCTCTCTTAGTCTATTTCAGTGATGGCGAACGTTTTGGGCTCAGCGTGTCAAAATTTTAGAAAATGCCTATCGTGAATCTGCTGGTGTGTCATGCACCCCCATCCACCCTCAATAAGAGAGAAACAATTCTTTACATATTCACTTCTTTAAAAAATCCGGTCCAATCATGTGTGCTGCTGTGTATTATAAAAGTAAAAGAAAAATCAGTGACTTACAATACAGAAAACAATATGTGCACTGATAATTGGGCTTAAAACAGTGCACCAAAAATTATCCTACTTTTAATAGTAATTTTGAACTTGACTGAAAAAAAATGGAACACTTTGCATTTGATTTGATTAATATCAATTAATGACTTTTTGTTGTTGAGTTTTAATAGATAAGTGCAGGGTCACATATTTCTTGTAGTTGTGTTCATTCAGTTTCTTTGGTAGCTTGGGTATTGGTGAATGCTGGTGTGTCACACAAAATATCATGCTGTGTCACCTTTCACATTCATGTCATAGGTTCGCTATCACTGGTCTATTTGTTAACCAACTAGTTTTCTGTCTTAGTCTGACCCATGTTTTCTTTCACCTAATTTTTTTCTGCAGCCCTTTCTTTTGAAAATTACTTGGACTCCTGTACTCTATAACATGGTGTATTATATTGTTTTTAGTGTTGCTTCATACCTCTCAACTGTCCAGATTTTCTCAGAATATCCAGATGTTTGCCTCATATTTTTGGTCAGTTCCTCATAAAATTTGTGTTTTTTGGGCAATTATTAAGCACTGTCATCACTAGATAATGACATACAGTTGAGTTCCAGGCTTCATATCCTTCAGAAAATGTAGGCTAACACAGCACATTTAATTCTAACAACTAAGGTCGTAAGATCAATACATAAAATTTGCCCCTATTTTTGGGTCATTTATTTTGGGCTTTGTTCAAATTTGTTGTGAAGAGGTTGAGAGGTATACGTTTCTTAGTGAAATATATTGCAGATTTGACTGTTTTTGATCATATGTTCTATGCAGTGAAACATGACAGGACAAAATATTTTGTCTCTTGCCCTTTTTGTATGTGGCAAAGTCCAAGTGGACTTCATGGATTTATCATTTTGTTATCTAGTCAGTATGTCACATTCTCTTATTTCAGTTTGAATGACAGTCTATGTGATATGTGAGTCTGTTATCAGGAAATCACTCATACTTTTCTTCTTATCTAGTAATCCAACAGTAGCATATTTTAAGAATGTATAGTTCTATCTCCAGTTCAGTATTATAAGTAATTTTTGTAGCCTGTGTTCTGGCACTGGAGAACAAGACAATACCAACATGACTTCTAATTCACTGTTCAAGATATTTTACTTACAGGTATTGAGATACACCCTGACTTCTCTTGCCAGGTTTATACACAATAGTTACATCAAATCAGTGTAATAATAACACCTTCTACAGTTGCAAAGATGCTCTATGTAAAGACTTGTGAAAAGACTTGTGAAATATGTGAAATATGTATTTTAGTGAATTGTCATCATAATCAACACAAACTAGTCAGTCATAATTGTATTTGTAAAATCTGTCACATCTATTAACTTTAGGCAAAAGATCATTTTCAGTCTGAGGAAATCACAACTGAGAAACATTTGCTGCTCTGGAGTTGTAATCAGCTGACTGTTCCTCTTTCAGAAGAACTTAAGCAACTGACTGTTCCTCTTTCGGAAGCACTTTTACATAGCACTGGAGTGACAGGCATCAATCTGCATCATCTTTTACACAGCACTGGAGTGACAGACATCAACCTGCATCATCAGTGGCTAGGTCACATTGTAGTATCACAGTGTTGGAGATTCAATTACCACTCTTTTTTAAACAAAATATTTTTTGTGTGACTGTTCTCAGTACAAAAAGTTTCCTTTTAACGCAACATGCTCTATACTATTGACACCAAAGAAAGAATTTGAATAAAATAAAGAAAGAGCTTGAACAAAATTGAACAAGTATAGCACAATACCTATGAATCTCTGTAATGAATAGTTATTGGACTGAAGTTCTGTTTGGTTAACTGCCTCATGCTTTCTGAATTATATTAATTGTCTTGGCTAGTTAACACATGCCCTAGGTACTTAATATTAATTACACATAGCCAATGTTTATCTATATTTAATTTTAAGATATTGAGACTCATTTTATCAAAGAATCATTTTAGTCCCAAGTCATTATGCTCTGTAGAGTCATCTGAAAGCATTATGGCATCTATAATGTTTATAACACACTAGAAGTCCTCTACTATCTGTGATACAATCATAAGAAACACCTATAGCACTGACACAATTCCTAATGGCATATGCAGAAGTCTATATTTCTTTAACGGGCTTTTAAAAGTACATAATCATGAGCTGTCTGGGTCCAAATTGATCTGCAAGAAGCCCCAGTCTGTATCAGTCACAGAAAAATACTTGTCTGTATCCATCATGGTATGCATCATGGAAACTAATTCTTAAACCAGTTTTAAGAGATAATGTTCCTTCAAACTCCTTTACTGAATTCCTAGGGGTTAATACATATCTGGATTTTATCAAGCTTGCTCTCACCATACTGCTGAGCCATGGAATTAATGCAGTTTTTATAACAATGAGTCTAATGTCCTAAAAACACATTGATTCTTCCAATTATGTTTTTCCCTCAGTCTTATAAAGGCAGTAGCTTCAAGGATTATCTTAACCATCTGTTGTTATGGAATATCTTTCAACCTAGCAAACAAGTCAGCATGTTGTCCAAAGATATTAAATGAGATATTAAACTTCATGCTGATGTTTGCACTCTGCTTTCCCAAACCATTGATGTACTACTTTCGTTTATACAGCATAACAAGTTGCACTGCATTAACATGCATATATGTTAATGCATGTCTGCAAATCAATACCTTTGTAAATGTGAGAATCATTTATATTACAAAGATGAAATTCATGCTTTCTGTGCCTGCAAACAGTGTTTTGTTCTTACATTTACAGACTGTGGAATCACTTAACCATGCACACCTACCCACAAGCTAAGCTGCCTAGCATATTCCATTGTTAAATTTTATAGAACTTGAAAGTGTAAATGACATTCTCTATTTTTACATACAAGACAGAGTTCTTTCTGATCAATTTGTTTCAATTTTTGACTAGAATAACTCAGCTGTGAAGCTTCAGATTTTGATAATGAGTCATTCCACGTAAGTTCTCTGAAACTATTCTCAGTTATATTACATGCTGCTCTGATATTAAGCTTAAATAAGAGACATTTTTCCATTTGTGAGCAATATCTCAGTCTAATATTTTTTACCTTGAAAACACTGTCACACTTCTATACCCAGTGAAGAAACTGAATACTGCTTGTGGACAAACATTAATTGCATTTGCAGACAAATCTGATGGAGTATAACAATTGTTACACACTATCCATTCCCTGTGGCCACCCTATACCCTCATGAGAGATGAGATTCAGGTGGTAGAGAGTTGTCCAGACAGATTTTAGGCAAATAAGCTCCACCACCTGAGAACTTCAATCTGCACAGCCAATGTACTAAACTCCAGTATAAGCTGCCTTCCATGAGAAACATGAAGGCATCCATGCATATTTTGCATTTTTCATGGTTAATTAAATGCACCACTATACATGTTGCATGCACCAGGCTCATTCATCACAGATATAAAATGCAATGCCTCCTCGGTTACCCAAGTCATGAGCTAGTGTTGAGTTTTCCCCCATGATGTGCTAGCTACAATTGTCACCAGCACCCATTCTCACCAGCAAACCACAGCCAGAACCCACACATTTAACTGAACACAAGCATCTGGTTAACCATCAGGGTTTCAGCCTTCTGTGCCAATGGGAAGGGCCTTACTTTCTCATTTCTAATACTGCAGACTGTTTTATATCTTATCAGTGAATCAGACTGCTCACCAAACTCACAGTTTCAGTGAAATGTTGTGTCTGATGATTTCTAGTAAAAAACAATGGCAAAGATGCATTAAGTTCCTTATGGGTTCACAGTACTGCTTAATCTTGTCTTTACCAAAAAACAAAATTATCTGTTATTTTGTTCATAGGATCATAGGATCATAGGAAGTTACTAGGATATTGACCCTGAGGCCCTTATAAGCCTAGCCAAGAGTTTAGCCCATGTTTAGACAAATCAGCACCTGATGCCCCTGTCCAGCAGGAACACAAGTGGAATCCCAGGGGTGTATTTTCTGTTTCCCATGCAGTTATCCAGTTATCCAGGTTGACCTTAAAAAGGGGTAAAGAGGTACTCTTCTTCATGTGGAGAGGGAGTCTATTCCACAGATGGGGAAGTCTCTGGGACACAAATATGCCCTGCCAGCAAGTCCAGTTGATGTCACAGACCAGGTTGAGGCTACATGTGCAGGTTACTTGAGTGGAGCTTGACTTGCATATATGCAGCTGTCCCATCAAGGCGGGGTCTGAGATCTCCTTGCATGCCAGACAGAGGTCAAAGGTCACCTCTGAGGAGTCTGTATGAAACTGAATAGAGGGATAGGGCTTTTAGCCTATCTGTGTATGGTAAATGTTGGGGGCCATGGATTCTCCTGGTGAGGAACCTCTGTGGTCTCTCCAGCTGCTGCATGTACTTTTCGAGGTACACCCCTTTCAGCATGTACCTTTCCAGCTGCTGCATGTGCTTTGTGAGGTACATGCCAAAAGGGGTGTTGTACTCAATAATAGATCTTATAATGGAAGAATACAGGGATGTTATGACCTCCTTGTCCCTGCATGAGATACCCTTACGTTTGAGGTGGGCCATGTAGAAGGCTTTCCATACAATGGAAGCAACATGGTGGTCAAAAGTCAGGTTGCTATCAACCAAGGTGCCCAAATCCCTCACAACTGATAGAGTGTTTAGGATGTTGTTGTTTATGTGATAATTTGTGGGGATGTCACTCTCCCCAAAGGTGATGATGATGCATTTTTGGTATTCAACTTGAGGCCATGTTTCTGGCACCAGTAATTTGTCTGGGTTTGACCTTGTTGGAGGATGTCCACATCACTAGAGGAACTGATGACAGCACCCAGCTTGCAGTCATCTGCAAACTTGGTCATCTATAGCCCACTGGTTTTGGCATGCACCTCAGAAAAGTATATCCCAAATAACAGAAGCCTCAAGACTGAACCCTGGGGTATGCTGCTTGTTACACATCTACTGCTTGAGGTAGCTTCCCCTATTTTGACTAGGTGGGTTCTGTTAGTGAGCCTGTTTACTACCCATCTGTTGACATATGGGTTGATGCCTAGTTAAGAATTTTTATCTATTATGCCCAAGTGAGGAATAGTGTCAAAGGCTCTGGCTAGGTCAAGGTAGGTGGTGTGCACCATCCTACCCTCTTCTATGGCTTTGGTGACAGTCTCAAAGAAGTTGACCAAATTTAACAGACATAATCTTCCCGTGACAAAGCTAAAGTGTGTGTGATCGAGTGTTTCAAAGTTGCCAATGTCCTTGTTAATGAAGTCCATGATAATCCATTCCATTGCCTTGAAGATCAGGCTAGTTAGGCTGATGGGTCTATAATTTCCCGGATCAGTGGAAGCTCCACCTTTGTGCAAAGGGATGACAGTAGTTGTCCTCCACTCAGCTGGAATGAAGCCGGTACTCAGGCTTTAGTTGAATAGGGTGCCTAATGGTGCTGCAAGTTCCTGCCAGACTTCATGTAAGATGCAGTCTGGGATGTTATCGGGTCCCATGGAGGCTGTATTTTTTGCCTTTGAGAGATCAGTGATAACCTGTTAATTAGATATAAGGGAAAGGGGGCAGGTACTGGGGATGTTCTGATTTACTGATGGGAGACAGAGGGGTGAAGTTTTCACTGAATCTGTCAGCCAGCAAGTTTGCTATATCTATGGCATGTGTGTCCTTGACCATCAGTTCTGAACAGATATGGGTGCTTCCTTTGAGGTTGCGGATATATGTGAAGAAGGCCTTATGATTGTCTCTAGTAGATGTGGCCAATATGGGCTCTAAGTTTGCTTTGGAGGATTTCACTACTGCTCTTATTTGCTTGTTCAGGGTAATGAGACATTGCTTACAATTGGGAACCTGCTCCTTCTTGTTCTTGGACAGCAATGTTTTTCCTTTTTTATAGAGTTTATTTATTGCAGATGTCCACCAGACAGGTTTACTCTTCCTTGTGGAGGATGATTTAGTCCTGTCGGGTATTCCTGATTGCATGCATCTATATAAATGCTCATATAGTGCTTTGGTGTAGTTTTAGATATTGGTGCCAGTTCCTACAGAGGGGAGGGGGGGTACTGTGAAACTATTATACCATCCCTTAGGAGGCTGTAATCAGCTTTGGAGAAGTTTATATGTCTGACCATAGCTAGAGGGGGTTGGGAGAGATGGTGACTTTGAAAGTGCCTGCATTATGGTCAGATCTTACCAGGGATGATGATACTGTAGGGATGCTGCGGTGGTTACTCATGCTGGTTAATACCAAGTCCAAGATATCAGTGTTCCTTTTAAAACTACCAAAAGTATTTAAAGTATGTAAGTTTATAGGGAGATTGTGCCAAAGTCTTGTAATTTTAACAGCAATAAACTGATTTTGAGATTTCCCTTTTTTGTACAAGTGTCATATTGTTATGCTTGTACATTTTAATACAGCTATTAACCTTAATGCTATGCATGATTTATAATATACGGTCATGAAAGATATTATGTGCTAATAACGACTTTTGGCATATATACCTATGAGACCGTGCAAATTTAACAACTTACACCAAAGGCCATGATCCATAGATCTATATCTCTCTGTTCGTTGTATCAATCTCCCTTGGACTCCTTTAAGTTTGCAAATTTAACAACTTACACCAAAGGCCATGATCCATAGATCTGTACCTTTCTGTTTGTTGTATCAATCTCCCTTGGACTCCTTCAAGTTTTTTCAATTGCCCCTGAGTATAAATATAGAAAGTGTTATTGTACTCCAGCAATGGTCTTATATAAGTTTTCAATATCAAAGTCAATACATATCCATCCCCGGTAGATAATCTCTTTAACAAGTACCCCATATACTTTATAGAAATTTGATCTGTGTATGTGTTAAAGGAGAACTTAGATGTAATAAGTATACCCAAGTCTTAATATTTGTGTACTTCATTTAATGAGGAAAACACCAAATATACAGGGGACCTTAGGCACCTATTTAAAATATACATTATCTTACACTTGTTTAGACTAAATGTTAAACCTGTTTCCAGTGTTCAACAACATAGAGACTGTAAATAATTATTTAACTCATTTACATCAGATGAATTTAGAATCAAGAAATCAATCTTGCAATCGTCAGCACACTTATAAATCCAGAATTTATTATTCTTTAGTAATGTAGCAAACATCACATTAAACAAGTAACCAAAAGTTGAGCAAATAGGAGAAGTAACTCCCAAAAATGACAGCGTAGATCGTCTGGACTCGAGCCGTGAATTAGTTACCAAGAGACTGTTTCCTTTTTTCACGCTACTTTATTAAACCACAGTAGGCACCACAAAGCACATCAGATTCGAATGGTTAAGCGCTTTCATCTGCATTCCCAGATTTCATCAGAACCATTTGTCAAAGCATGTCACTTCCTTTTTAAGTACAATTTGGCGCCAAAAAATAAAATTAAAAACAAAACTTCTCACCATTTACATCAATATATCTAAAACAAACTGTCCTAAAAGCATAGATTATACTGGTATTAAAGTGCATATTACAGTGCATAGTGCATTTGAATTACATAGGATTTATTAACTGTCTACCCAATACACAAGTTAATGTTTGTAGAATTACTAAATAAAAATATATATAATAAATAAATATAATGTTACTTATGTATTGTATGCAGTATAAATATATCATAATAACACACAATTATATTTAATTAAAAATGTTAAAATTATTTATTTATGTACTAAGCTGATGGATTCCCTTTAATCTAACACTAAAAAGGGCTTTATACTTATAAAATCATTTATACCCGGGGGGGTTGTTGCGTCTAGGCTAATCTGCCACTTACTTTCTAACCAGGCTAGGTACGTTTTCCAATTTCCTCCTCTATCACTAACCTCTACCTGATCAATAATAGCAAAATGGAAATTGTGTTCACTTCCCTTTTCTAAGATGTGTCTACTTAATGCATTCTTAGTATTACCCTTCCTGATGCTATACAGATGCTCATATATACGGGTTTTAAATTTTCTCTCGGTCTTTCCTATGTAATACACATCACATTTCCCACACACCGCTATATAAACAATCCGCTTGGTATTACAATTACCCTTCTTAGCAAATACCACAGATTTAACAATGTTCTTAAGTCTTATTCTACGTTTGTTGTAAATGTATTTACATTGACTACATGCACCACAGCAGGTAGTACCATTCCTACTGTTTCCTAAAAAAGTCTTTTTCTTAGTCTCTATCATTCTTTTTAGGTGTAAACCAGTTTTATATACTATGGAAGGTTGTGTTCCAATTATGTCTCCAAAAGGTACAATTGTAGTAATAATGTCCCAATGTTTTTTCAATATTTCAATCACAATATTAGTATATGGATTGAATCTAATAATACAAACTCTGTTGTCTCGGTCAGAATGGACTTTTGTACTAAGCAAACTACCTGTACCCAATAGTGGTACATATTTACTACCCCATTCTTTCTCAACATATGACGTAATGTTATACACCATATGTTTAGGGTAACCTCTGTCTAAAAATAAGTTGGCTAGAACTTTTAATTCTTCTTTCATAACCTCCATAGTTGAGGACATTCTGGCCACCCTAATACATTGGCCCTTAACTACATTACGAAAAATGTGACCAGGGTGGCAACTGCTGTAGTGTATATAGTCATTTGAAAACGTTGGCTTTCTATATATTCTAGACTCGAACCCTTGTTCTGTAATACTAATCCAGGTGTCCAAATATGCAATTCCTTGTTTGTTATACTGGTAGGTAAATTGGAGGAATTCTGTGGTGTTATTAAGGTATTCTATAAACTCATGAATCTTCTCTTCTGGACCTTTCCATAGAATGAACATATCGTCCAAAAACCTAGTATATAGTCCAATGTACTCATGTACCTGTGTTTTTCATGAGTACATTGGACTATATACTAGGTTTTTGGACGATATGTTCATTCTATGGAAAGGTCCAGAAGAGAAGATTCATGAGTTTATAGAATACCTTAATAACACCACAGAATTCCTCCAATTTACCTACCAGTATAACAAACAAGGAATTTATTTGACACCTGAGTATTACAGAACAAGGGTTCGAGTCTAGAATATATAGAAAGCCAACGTTTTCAAATGACTATATACACTACAGCAGTTGCCACCCTGGTCACATTTTTCGTAATGTAGTTAGGGTGGCCAGAATGTCCTCAACTATGGAGGTTATGAAAGAAGAATTAAAAGTTCTAGCCAACTTATTTTTAGACAGAGGTTACCCTAAACATATGGTGTATAACATGCGTCATGTTGAGAAAGAATGGGGTAGTAAATATGTACCACTATTGGGTACAGGTAGTTTGCTTAGTACAAAAGTCCATTCTGACCGAGACAACAGAGTTTGTATTATTAGATTCAATCCATATACTAATATTGTGATTGAAATATTGAAAAAACATTGGGACATTATTACTACAATTGTACCTTTGGGAGACATAATTGGAACACAACCTTCCATAGTATATAAAACTGGTTTACACCTAAAAAGAATGATAGAGACTAAGAAAAAGACTTTTTTAGGAAACAGTAGGAATGGTACTACCTGCTGTGGTGCATGTAGTCAATGTAAATACATTTACAACAAACGTAGAATAAGACTTAAGAACATTGTTAAATCTGTGGTATTTGCTAAGAAGGGTAATTGTAATACCAGCGATTGTTTATATATGGTGTGGGAAATGTGATGTGTATTACATAGGAAAGACCGAGAGAAAATTTAAAACCGATATATGAGCATCTGTATAGCATCAGGAAGGGTAATACTAAGAATGCATTAAGTAGACACATCTTAGAAAAGGGAAGTGAACAATTTCCATTTTGCTATTATTGATCAGGTAGAGGTTAGTGATAGAGGAGGAAATTGGAAAAGACTCTAGCCTGGTTAGAAAGTAAGTGGCAGATTAGCCTAGACAACAACCCGGTATAAATGATTTTATAAGTATAAAGCCCTTTTAGTGTTAGATTAAAGGGAATCCATCAGCTTAGTACATAAATAAATAATTTTAACATTTTTAATTAAATATAATTGTGTGTTATTATGATATATTTATACTGCATACAATACATAAGTAACATTATATTTATTTATTATATATATTTTTATTTAGTAATTCTACAAACATTAACTTGTGTATTGGGTAGACAGTTAATAAATCCTATGTAATTCAAATGCACTATGCACTGTAATATGCACTTTAATACCAGTATAATCTATGCTTTTAGGACAGTTTGTTTTAGATATATTGATGTAAATGGTGAGAAGTTTTGTTTTTAATTTTATTTTTTGGCGCCAAATTGTACTTAAAAAGGAAGTGACATGCTTTGACAAATGGTTCTGATGAAATCTGGGAATGCAGATGAAAGCGCTTAACCATTCGAATCTGATGTGCTTTGTGGTGCCTACTGTGGTTTAATAAAGTAGCGTGAAAAAAGGAAACAGTCTCTTGGTAACTAATTCACGTCTCGAGTCCAGACGATCTACGCTGTCATTTTTGGGAATCACATTAAACAAGACTGTTCCCATGACAGAACCCTGAGTTACTCCAGTTTTAACCTGTGAGTAGTCAGAATAAGAATGTTGTGTTCTTACACATGGTTGTCTTCCATGTAACCAGTTACCAATCCACCTTATGATGTGTGTATTAACTTTATGTTCCTGCAAATATTTCCTGATAACCTTGTGATGTAAACTATCAAAAGCTTTTGCAAGATTCAGAAAAATAATCCCAGGGTAGAGGCCCAAATCCAAGGCCATAGTTATCTGTTCATAAAAGCTAATCAAGTTACAAAGAGTAGAGCACCCTTTTATGAAACCATGTTGATTAATATACAGGATTTATATGTTTCATTCTAATTTCTCAACAAGATCTAATAGGCATCTCTTAGAACATTTTCTCAATAAGGAAGTTAAACTGATGGTCTAAAATTACCCATCGCATCCTTTGATTTAGCTTTATGAATTAGAATTACACAGTTCATTTTCCAGGCTTCTGGAACAGTTCCTGATTCTAACAGTTTATTAAATAGTAAACTTAAGGTAGGTGAAATAGTAGTTTTTACAGAATTCAACAACTGACTTGGGATCAGATAAGAGCCCATAGAAGTAATATTTTTAACTTGGCGAGTTCTCTGGTAGCATTTGTTCCTGGCATCACTGGGCATGACCCTGTTACAAAATAGCTGTAGATATCATCCTTATCTATGCTTTCTTGCCAAATGCTCGAGAGGTATAAATTAAATTCAATGGCAATTTTACTAGGCTCAGTAATTGTCTCACCTTTAATTAGCAACATCAATACTGAAAAAGTATTGTTATTAATTTCATTCATATATCTATAAAACACCTTTGTATTTGCAGTATTACTAATTAATTAAGTCTCAAAATGTATTTTGCAATTAGTAATTCTCTTTCGTGATACATTAAATTTCTTTCCGTTCATATTTGAAGGGAACCTTACTAAGTTTTTTAAGTTCCGCTTTTTCCTCCTGTACAGTCTCAAAATTTCTTTGTTCCACCAAACTGGGAAAGTGGAATTGTTTCTCTTTTGTTTTACTCTAGTAGTAACGCACTCCTGAAGCAGCTTCTCCAAAACACTATATCCATAATGAATATCAAATCTTTCAACTAAAATCACACAATCACATCTCACATAATGATCAACAAAGCTTTTTTAAATCTAACTTTCCATGTTCATATGTTTTTAAATCTGTAGTTCCAATTAAAGAATTATCAATAACAAATGTGAGAGAATTATGATCTGATGACCCTAACAGTGGAATTATCTTTGTGGATTGGACTTTAATCAGTACATTAGTTAATAATGAGTCAAAGATATATTTCCTCAGTATTGAATTTAACCAACTGAGTCATTCCATGGCATTAAACAAGATTGACAAATTCTTTAGCAAAGTAAGAGCTATTACATAGTGACTCCCAACACATTCCAAAGTTATTTAAATCACCCAGTAATAATAATATGTCATCTTTAAAATTCAGGCAGTCATCAAAATTATGTAAATACTCCCTATGAAAAGTATTGCCCATATTTGGTGTACGATATGACAGTATTATGTATACATAGGCATATTCTTAAGTAGGGACGACCTGATAAATCTATGTACCTATAAAACTATCCCACCACCTTTTGAACCTTGCCTTAAGCATTCATAATTAACAAAATATTTTAGGTGAAAAAGAGAAGAATCCCAAGCTTCTGTTATCACTATGATTTTATATTGTTCTTAGATATCAGTTTAATTTGGTAAACTTATTTCCTTAGCTTCTAGCATTACTTATAAAAGAGATTTTACTAGTTCCTGTGTAATTTTACATTCCCTTTTTTTTAATGCTAAAAACTATGTAACTGGACAATAATTTTACTAGCCACTAAGCTTTCCCCATAGGTACGTAGCTGAGAATTGTCTTGGGCAAATAGCTCATAATCATGGAAACTCTCTTCCCAGTATTTTAATAATTGTATATTAAATGTCAATGAAATTTCTCTTAACCAATTATTAAATGCATGAGCCTTAGTGTTTAAGTAGTCTGTCCAAGAAAAGTATGGAAAAATCTCATTCAGGATATAATGGACATTAATCCTTTCTAGGTATTCTATTATACTCAGCACTTAATTCATCATATGTCTTGAGGGTATGTCTTTAAATCATTAGTCCCTACATGTATTACATATAGACTATATGATTTCATTAGTCTCAGTCTTTGTAAAGGTTTGTAATAAGATTAAGCATATTAATTACCTTAAAGTCATTCAAAGCCATTCAAATAACGTCATTCAAAATGTAAACAATGCAAATGCTAACAATACAACACACATGTGAGAAAAAAATCCTTCCTGTATGAAATTTTAAACTTAAAAATATGATTTAAAGACATACCACTGAGACATATGATGAATTAAGTGCTGAGTGTAATGCGAGAGATGAAAAATTGGATGCTAAGCTCTCTATACCCAAGAATGGAACAGGCAGTCATGAGGAGAAGTTTAACACTTGCATCACACCTACAGCCTCATATAGACATACTAAACCAGCACTGGCAAAAAATACACATAAATACACAAAATCATACTCGGAGGCTCTAAATAAAAACCTGCAAAAGCATCAGAGACCTCCAAAGCAGACACCCAAAAATCCTGCAACTCCCGTCACAAACCAGACAACACATAAAACACAAAATCAGTGTGCCGCACAATCACAGCCCTTAAGGCGAAATAACATACCTAACACACTAGTAATAGGTGACTCTATAGTCAGACACTCTGACGTCCCACTCACTAGGCTGGACAAGGAGAAGGTTACTGTTAGCTGCCTGTCGGGAGCCAGAATCTGCCACATAACACAAGCACTCAGGTTACTCCAGAACAAGTACAAATATGACTCTGTCATTGTTCATGTTGGCGTAAATGACCTGAGATGTACCTCCATGGACTACATGAAAAGAGACATGGAAGAGCTCTCTGATCATGTAGCCCAGGTGGGTATGACCCTGACCCTGAGTAGCATCCTGCCCTCACCAAGAATGATACTGCAGTATAAAGAAAAAAATGATCAATTTCAACAATTGACTAAGCTTCTGGTGTCATTCAAAGGGGATTCAGTGTCTGTCAGCCTGGGACGACATGCTCAACAAGCCTCATTGCTTCGCAAGAGACGGTTTGCACTTGTCACCCCTAGGCTTTCGAATACTGGCCAAGGCTCTTGCTGCCCCCATAGTGCCTTTTTTAGACAAGGCTCATAAGATAAGCCAACCTCCATAAACAGCACAAATAAAAAAATTAGGGTTATGCTACTCAACGCCAGGAGTTTAAATCTCAAAATGCACACGCTCGAAGCGCTCCTCAGTATGGAGAACATTGACATCTGTGCAGTAACTGAACAATGGTTCAAGGCTCCACAGAGCACCCCAGCACTACCAGTCTACAACTCATACCACACATTTCGACCACAGAACATGGACCAAACACAAAAGGGGGGGTGTATCCATATTCATCAAGGATACCTACACCTCCAGGTTAGTGATGCAGCATGATACCTCTGAGATCATCCATGTGCAAATAACACCAGGCAAATATGCAATGCAAATTGTGGCCTGCTACAGATCACCTTCCATGACCCAGGACCTCCGCTCCACCTTTCTGGAGACACTGGAAAACATGAAGGCCCTACCAAACACCCTGATATTGGGTGATTTCAATTACCCTACTGTTAATGAGGAAAACTACTCAAGTACAAACTCCCAGGTCCAGCGCTTCCTGGAATTTATCAACTCAAATGCCCTGGATCAGCTGGTAAACTCCCTTCCAGAGGTGAAAACATATTGGACCTGGTCATCTCCAACATGGGCAACAGGTGTTCCACACCGAAGGTCAACCCTTCATTGGTTAGATCAGATCATAAACTAATCACTCTGGATGTCCATACCACACCACCACCCCCAACCAAGGAAACCACAATGAAAAACTTTTCTATAGCAGACTTCACCTTATTTAAGACAGAGGTGGTAAGTTTCACAGATAAAGGATAACAGTGTCCAAGATGCAGGAACCTTTACAAATGCACTCTATGAGCACCTACAGGGATGCATGGATCATGCCATCCCGAGCAAAACCAAGACTCATTCCCCTAAGAGAAGGAAACAAGTCTGGTGGACCCCTGCCATAAACAGGCTATACAATAGAAGGAGGAAACTAGTTCAGAAAAAAAGCAAATCCCAAGAAGGAAAAACATCCCCGATCAGTATCAGTAAGAAACTAAGGTCCCTCATAAAATCATCCAAGGCTAACTTCAAAAGAAAAATAGCCAAGGATTCAAAAGATAACCACAAAGCCTTCTTTAGCTATGTCAAGAATCTAAGTGGCAACTCAAAGATATGCTCTGAGCTAGTGCAAAATAGCACAAAATATACTGAACCTACTGATATTGCCAACATCCTGGCAGATAAATTCAGTGCAAACTTCACCTCCCTCTCACCCCCACAAGGCTTGGTCCTGGGACCCTTCTGTTTGGCATATACTTCTCAGAAGTACAGGCAAACACAGGAGGACTATGGCTAATCAAGTTCACTGATGACTGCAAACTGGGAGCCATAATTGACTCTCTGGCTAACATGGACATTCTCCAAAAGGGTCTTATTGAGACGGACACCTGGTGTCAAAGTCATGGTCTCAAGCTAAATGCCAAAAAATGCATAGTCATCCCGTTTGGGAAAAACAAAACACCCATGAATTACCACATAGGTGGCAGCCCCCTTAATACAGAAGAGGTAATAAGAGATCTGGGGACCCAGGCAGATAGTAATCTCTCCATTGACAATCATATTGCCAAAGTAGTTAGGAAATCCTTCTATGTAGCCCATCTAATTACTAAAGGGTTCGCATCTAGAAATAAAGAGGTTATAGTGCCCCTCTGCTCGTCACTCATCAGACCCATCATTACAATGTCCCATTTGGGTTGTACCTCACAAAACACTTCCAACAGCTGGAAAGACCACAAAAGTACCTCACCAAGAGGATTACTGGCCTCAAACATATGTCCTATGCAGCCCGACTGGAAAATCTCCAGCTGTACTCAGTGGAATATCGCTTACTCAGAGATGATCTCCGCCTGATTACAAAGCCATGTCCAACTCAGAATTGATGGACATGCTCCACCTAAAGAAATCCAAGTCACTGCGAGCCACTTGCTCTAGTGAGCTAAACCTCACCACAACAATAAATAGAACATGCTGGAGGGATAGATTCCTGTCACAGAGACTCCCCATGCTTTGGAACAAAATTCCTAACTGCATTAAGCAGAGCATCTCACTAACACTCTTCAAGAGAAACCTTGACGAGTGGATGGGTAACAGAAAATACACCCCTGGGATCACTTCATTGGCTCTTCTTGACAGAGGCTCAGTTAATTAATCAATGGGGTGGTGAAAACTGACACACTCTGGCTAGGCTTATAAATGCCCTCGGGCAGATAGCCTAGTACCTACCTATGAACCTATGAAAGCCATAATTAGGCAGGGCAAATTGAGCAGATGTCATGAATGCGAAATGATCGATATGTGTATGAGGTTGACAATCTCTGGATTAGGGAAATAAGCTCATTCCCCAGGGATTGTGTGATCTTAGAGTTAGTTTAAATAATTAGCAGGGGGGGGTGCATCCCCCTACAAAGGGATGCAGTGGGGAGTAACCCCTAAAAAAACATTGTTTTTATGATATTTTTTGTTGTTTTATTTGCTTGCTGCAAATGTATTCTTCTTTCATGCATACTGATGTGTCAGTATTTGCACTGTCAATCTGTGTATTTCAATTAAGTCATTCCAATATATTTATATGCATCTGGAGCATTTCTCCCCGGGCCTCCACTGAAAACAGGCTCTGTGGAACCTAGTCGGACTTTCCCGGTCAACAAATGATAAATAAATAAAATAAATAAATATATATATATACACACTAAACATCCAAATGTCAATGTCAACACTGACCACAAAATGTAAACAATGCAAATGCTGACAATACAAAACACATGTGAGAGAAAAATCCTTCCTGTATGAAATTTAAAACTCAAAACAAAAAAGTCAAAAACAAATTTTTATGGTTGGGAGAAACCCCCTGCACTCCACAAAACCCTTGCTAATTATTTATACTAACCTAGAGATTGCACAATCCCTGGGGAAGAAGCATATTCCCTAAGGGAATCAATTAGGACTGCAGTTACTAAGCAATGAATGTCATTGAGTCTCAAACTTAACGGCCTTCAGAAAAAGAATGTTAATGCAGAGCCTACCATTCAAGCATTTTAAAGTATATAAGGGCAATATCTGTACTTGATTTTGGTTATTTGCCCACTATTTGTTTTTAATTTTTTCCTTGATTCTTGATGTAAGAGATTGAAGGATATGTGGGTGGGTTGCAATCGGCTGCACACTACATTCTGTCAGTAGTGATCTGAGAAGATGCATGCCTGTGTGATGATGATTTTACATATCATTCATTCATCTGATTGCAATATCTGAGGTGTAGAGTTGCATTAACACAAATGGTTGTAATTGATGGTCACAGAGTGTGTGCTTGTCTGTGTGAAAGGCATTATAACAAACTGCACTGTATAGCTCTGACAGCAGCAAGCTGAAGGAGATGTAGACATTATTTATATATTTTTTCCAAGTGCTTGCTATCATTCAGGCATCTGAAGTGTACACATCCATAATTTGCTGTAAGTAGTGGGCATATCTGTGTGTGTGTGTGTGTGTGTGTGTGTGTGTGTGTGTGTGTGTGTGTGTGTGTGTGTGTGTGTGTGTGTGTGTGTGTTTGTGTGTGTGTGTGTGTGTGTGTGTGTGTGTGTGTGTGTGTGTGTGTGTGTATTTTTGTGGGTGTGTGCAGTAGGTCATTATAAACTGCTCTGCATCATTCTGATAACAGATGGCTAAAATACAATGGAGTCTTGGGCAGTTATGGAGTGTTAAAATGATGGAAGAAAATTCTAAAAGGTAAGACAAAAATGTGGGAAAAAAATTAATCTGTTTGCATGGTGTGGGTCATAGTGGGGGAAACAGGGACTGGGCACTGGGGATGTACAGAGGGGACCAGTGTGCTAAAGTTTGAACCCATGCAGTCCTTTGTCTGGGGCTTCATTTCACCTAAGGCTGTCTCTGTTGCTTACATTCAGACATTTGAATAGTATATCACCAGTAAAGTGACTCAAATAAGGGGGTGCTGAGGCAGCCTATGGATGAAAGTGACTGAACCCATCTATTGTCTGATAAAAGGTAATGGTTATTGACCTGTTGTAGTATAGAACCACCCCATTACAATTACTCTCACTCATTCAGTTATTTCTTGAAGACCTTAGATTTGAAGCCACCAGCTAATACTGGTAGTATAAGGATGAGAAAACAGAAGCCTAAAAGTTTTCCAAAACTGCCTTGTGCAAACAAAAGAAGAGGGCTGTGTTTTTTTTTCTTTTGCTGCATGCATTCTCATCTTATTAGAAGTTATCAATGCTATGGCCATTATTTAACTCAGAGAAAAGCTTACCTCTTTCAAACGGTGTATCTGGCAAAAGAATCAAAACACATTTTTTTTTCAATAATCATGGCTCATTTGTATTTTTCCTGTTCTGTGGATTTCCTACTGTGTTCTGCCTTAATAAGGCCAGGACACAATCAGAGTGAACTGAGTGAAGGAGCAGTCCGTTAGTTATTTTCACTGTAAGTCAGCTACAAAGTTTGCAAATTTGTCAACAAATATACATCAGTGGGACTTAGCAGACAAACTCAGATGTTTATGCATTAATTTCATAAGTAATTTACTTTTCAAAGCATTTACATATTTTCTGAAATGTAAAAAATGCAAAAGGAATTTCTGTCATTTTTTGAAATGAGGATTGTGAAGTCAGAAAAAGATAGCATAAGATAATGTTACAACATTAGACAGAAACAGTCTATATACCATACTTCACAGGAAGCACAGCAAAAACTTCAACTGACCCAAAGAGGAAGAGAGGGAGAGATGTTATTTCTATGAAACGAGGATAGAACTTCTGGTTGCAGTGGCTTCAGATTCTGTTTTTGTTCCTGTGAACGAATCAGGGTAGAGATCATACAAGGAGTTCAAAATGTTACTACAAGAATTTATGTACCCTTGTAATATAAATGGTTTATTGGGGAAAATATTATTTTTGAGGAAGTTACTTAGTTTTATTAATAATCTCACCAAATGAGGACAGGGGGAATTTACTGCTGTACTGCTAAGAAAGATAAGATACAGAGCAGATTTAACTTTTCTGGCTACAGCAGCTACTGGTCATTTAGTAGTCATTGAGCTACTTTATGCAAAATGTAGTCATAAGGACAGAGCAGGCACTTTGATGTGGTAGGGAAAGTGCATATAGCAAACTGGAAGGGAAAGGAGTAGATGATAAAAAACGGATGATAAGAAGTATATAATCACAATCACATTAAGACATTTAAATTTACTGCATTAATTTTCCACTATAAAAAATGCCTCAGCATTCCCATGTTATTGAAATAATTAAATTAATGCTATGCAAAGTTTAAGTGCTACTAATATTGATTTTAATCATGTTTTAAAGGTCATTCAGTGATTCCACGATGGAGTTTTCAGTGTTCGTTCAGGCACACTTGAGAATTATAAATAATGCAAGTTAACCTTTTAATAAAAAACAAATAATGCTGTGCATGTGCCTTTAAACAGCCATTTATATTAATCAAAAATACCAAGTAGTGTTACAATTGCTTGAAACAATCTCTAGATACAAACTTCTGATCTTTTTCATTGATATTAAAACAAGCTGAATAATGCAAATGAGGATAAATAAAAGATTTAGTCTGACAATATACAACTCTGAATGTACTAAGCAAAAAAGGCAATGAATTTCTTTGTTTGTTGAATATATTTGTCTCATCTCTACCAAAACAATACAATTTCTTGTAATATGGATTACTGATTTATGGATTACTGATAAGTATTCTGACTGTCTGTGCCCTGCATGCCTTCAAAGGTAATATTGTTTGATCAGGATTGTACGTGTTTGGCAATGTTCTTTGAACAGTGTTTAAACCCATTACAAATTCAGTTTTAAGCAGTCATGCAGCTACATGTTCACTCATTTTAGAGCCATATTTGGTTGATCACCTGTCCTCTAAAACATTGAATGCAGGGGGTAGTGAGCAACTTTATTTCAATGACAGAATTCTGCTTTTTCTTCACTATATATGGTGCTTGCAGAAAAATAAATTTCTATTGCACACCTGTTTTGTTGTGACTACTGTCAAACCCTCTAGAAGGAAATGGAAAATATAAAAATATTTTCTTTCCACATGAAATTGTTTGTCCCGTTGAGTTCCACAATTAAGTGACATTACAAATTAGTTTGTGGATTTCCTACTAGTTGGAGTCAAAAGTGGATAAAGCAGAAACACTGATACTCACATGCGACTGATTTGTAACTTGTTCCCCAGACTTTCATTGGTGGCATTGTTTCTAAACAATGCCAGCAGTGATTCACTTCTTTTTCTTTCCTTGGTTTCACTTCCTTTGCCCCACAGCTGTATGATCATGCAGTTTGTATATGTAAGTAAGGGGATGTGGTTATCAAAGCCGTCAAACCCCCCTGAAATGCCCAACAAGAAGTAGTCATCCTTAAAAAAATGTCCAGAGAACAATTTGACTAATGTGTTTATCCAGCTCCAGATTCATCCAGACATACTCAAAGAAGTAAACTGGAAATGCAGTTTGCTCTGTGGAATAGAGGAATCTGAGTACAGAATCTGGGTTTGATTAGCAGCCCAGGCAGGCAAAAAACAAATCAGGAAAGAGCTGGAGAAATCAATTAACAGGGATTTATCCATGGTAGAATTTGTGTTTGGTAAGGTATCTGGCTGTAGGAGTGACTTCTGTAGCTCAGAGTACAGACATATAATCCATGACAGAAAGTGGAGTGGAGGGAATGTGCACTTATTTGTTGCTAAGCACTAAGGGTATGCAGAAACATGCAGTCTTATGACATCCCCAATGGACATTGTATACTGCCTGCAGGCTGGCAACAGGCAGCGTTAGGAACAGAAGTATGACAGCTGTCAGTCTCTGACTATCACTTCCTTTTGCCCTTATCCTAAGATAAAAAACAGGAGGAGCAAATAAGTCAGTTAGGGATAGAAGCTCCATGGCTTTGAGGAGTTTGAAGATTCAAGCACTGAGGCATTAAAAATTATCCTCCATTACTGATATAATTTAAGTGTCAAATTTAGTACAATAACTGACTGTATGCCATGTTAAGCACTGTAATTTTCTTCATTGGTAGCTGCTTTGTAAATGACAAAAACTGCAAATTGTATATCCCAATGTTTTTCCTGACCATGACAATCCATTCTTAACAAATTTTGGACCTGAAACTGACAACAAGAATTATTTCACTGCTTGCCACAAAGCATACTAGCTTAGTTTGCATATTACACAGTATTTAGTTTCAACTTCTCAATTTATTTTCTCTTTACTTGTTTATAAGCTGAAACCATAAGCTCCTACACTGAAAAAAATACAAGTTCAACCCCTTATATTTTAATTTAGAACATTTTCATTTCATGTCAATAACTATTTAATTAGTCACCTCATACATTAACTATCAAGGAAGTTATAAGGAAAATGATGGCCAGAATGACAGTTTTCCAAATGTATGAAGGAGATTTGAAACGTTTCCATTTTTAATGGCAATAAGTGTTGAAAACAAAATTGTTGACATAGCAGAAGAAAGGGGTTCAGAGTTTCATATGGAAGGAGTGAATAGTGAATTCATTTCTTTGTTTGTGATATCTGATAGCACTCAAGAGTTAGATTATGTAATTTGTATAGTATAGCAAGATTCTCTACAAGTACCTGTGTTTTAAGAAGTCCTTTAGTGTGAAAATACAGCAGATTAAGCAATTAGGACAATTAGGTAAATTTATTCAGGACACAGGCACTATCGTATTGCATAGGTCTGCTAAGTAGCACACAAGACAGCATGGAGATTCAATATTTTCTTTACTTCTCTTTCTCAGTAGTTTCATGTCATAAGACAGTACGGTTTTCTAATACCCACTTTTTAGTGCATTATAAATCCATCCTCTCCTTTAGTGATCTAGAATGGTCAGGAATTTAACAAAAATTAAAAATGTAACAGTCATACAGTGTTATTGTTATCACTTGGTAACTTATACTTAAAGCAATCTGTTTTTAAGCACACACAGTTCACAAGTACAGTTTGTTCACAAGTACAGTTACAGTAAGTCAGCATTTGGCATACTTAAACATAGTCTTTTAATTACTACAACTACTGTACATAATCCCTGGGTCGATATAAAATCAGCAAATGCTTAAAAAAGTGAAGGGTGATTTATCGACCCCATGTAAGTGAAAGCTTACAGTCCCGAACACTTAGAACAGTGATTTCTTTCCAAGGGAAAAAAAATCACTGTTCCACAAAAAAATAAATAAAAACTTTAAAACATTACATAAAGTGGGGGGCTTCACCCCCCACACCCCCTACATAAATATACCAACTCCGAGATTGCACTACAGTGATGAAAATGTCAAGGTAATGGAGGCGGCCAAGCAATTTCTTTCTCAGGGAAAAAAATCGCTTATATGACATTTCGCTATTTTGCCGTTTAGTGCTTTCAAGTTCAATCAAGACGCATTTGAATGAATGTGTCTTCTATCATATAATAGGAATCCTAATCCCTCATTCACAAGGCAGCCTAGATAACCTTGCAGCTGTGAGTAGTATTGACTATAACCAGTATTGTGTGAGAAGGAATAGATGACATATCAGCATCTTCTGGTGATCCCACTGCAGTAAGACAGCTTGTGCTGATAGGACTAGTAGGCAAAAGATATGTGCTATTCAGTGTTTACAATGAGAATAGTAATGGGAAGTGGGTCTTTTCTGAGCAATGCTTAAGTTCCTAGGTTCATAGATAAGTATTAGGCAATCAGTCGGCAGACCATTACAAAGTTTAGCCAACAACCCCTACTGAAATGTTCCCTTTAGTCGTAAAGAGGGCAAGACAAGATAGACAGGAGAGAATCTGAATCTGCCCATCCAATTGTCTAGGTTTACTTTGAAGGTGGCAATGGTGCTACTCTGAATAATATGTACTGGGACTATGTTGAAGAAGTAAGGATACAATGGGCTATGAATCTATCATACCAATGTATCTTATTTAGCTGCTTATGAAGGTTTAGTTATTTTAACTGGTTATCTGATGTACCATTTGTTCTGTGAAGGAATAGGAGGTCAGAGAGGGTCAAATCTTTCATGACATGAAAAGCTCGACACAGATCCTGGAGGAGAAGTCTATAAGAGATTGAGTCCAGAGAAAGGGCTACTAGTCTGTCCCGATAACAAAGATTTCTAAGACCACTGAAGGAATTACCAAAAGAGTGACGACTACAGTGTCTGACTTGAAGGGTGTGCCACCTATATGGTATGTAAAAATGGTTTGTTTACCAAAATGAGCTATGCTACAATTTTTTCACATATAACTTGAGACTATAGTCCTTGCATCCATGTTGGGGCAATTGTAATGCAGTGGAATTGCAAGACTGACTACATTTGGACTTGGAATTTTTCGGTAATTCCAGACAGTTGATGCACACTAAAAATTTTGCACTGAAAGATCAAATCATACTGGCATGAACTCACTTTAATCATTCTCTGACGATTTTGAAAAGTCCTTCTAAGAAAGCTATACTTCAAAGTTTATATACATGAAGGGAAGCCTCTGATGTTCCATTTGGCAGATAGTGAACACACACATACATGCTGAAGCATGTTACTCTGTGTAGACCAGCATGGTAGTCAGTTTGAAAGACAATGACAAAATGTTACCATGGTTTCCGATAAATTTTAGCAATTTGTAGACAGTCCTACAGATTCTGGATCTTTATTTCTTTCTCCTTTTTTCTTAGGGGAGTAATGGGTTGGCACTGGAGAGGATATATTTGTCAGGATGTATTGAGAAGATAACAAGATAGGGTCATGCAATAATAAAGGCTTCTCATTCAACTATAGCTTCCTACAAGGATATTTCATCCATGGAAAATTAACTGGCAAAATGGGTAAATAGTGTAAGAGATTATGAGCTGCAGATGCATGACTCAAAAAACGTAGAAAATGAAACTGCATACGTGTCTAAATATGTTTTTTCATCATCTCATTTGCTGGGTGGGTCATCAATACTGCATATAGCTGATATATTTGTATATATATATATATATATATATATATATATATATATATATGTATATACAGGATATATATATATATATATATATATATATATATATATATATGTATATACAGGATATATATATATATATATATATATATATATATGTATATACAGGATATATATATATATATATATATATATATATATATATATATATATATATATATATATATATATATATATATATACATACATACGTATACATATTGTCTGAAGGAATTTCTTGTTAAAAACATCATTAAAACAAAGTGACAAAACTTGTTTCAGCTAAGTATTGGACATGAACAATGACTTAATTAAAAAAAAAGAGCCCTGGGATTCAATAAACTGCATGTAGGGTCAGCATGAAGCCTGCACAGAGTTTTTGTTTAAGCAGAGGTAAGAGGTGAGTGATAGCACGCAATGCATATTAATTATGCACAGCCTGTCTAAGCCAGGTTTCTTGGCTGGCAAAAGTATTGCTGGCCAGGAAACTGTGCAAGCAAATGCGGATATGAATTCTGTGTACAGCAAAACAGCTACGGTCCATGAATTTGGGTGTAATGCCACAATGATCACCAGGACTTTACAGATAGCTGTTGATGTGTTAGTGCAACACATCTGCACAGAGATCAACATAATGAGGAGACAAATAACAAGAAACAGGGACATATTTGACATAAATGTAGCAAAGAAATATGTTAGAACAAAACTCTCTTAACCTCTTAGAGCAAGAAATCTGGACAAAGCCATTAATAATTGGGGACAAAGGCCCTAAACTAGGGATAGATTTGTAATGTTGCTCTTCCAAACAGCACCATGAACTATCTGAAGAGCATGACATTTGAAACTCAAATATCTGTCTTCAGTTTCTGACTTCAATCTGCAATGACATGCCAATGATTTGCCAGAAAACCAATATATTATGAGGAAAAGATCAGAAATATCAGAGCAAAAGTGGACTTTCTGCCCAATTCAGGACAGTTCTGAGATATGACCTCAAATGTATGGAATATTGACTCACATCAGTCCTGAGGTCATCTCAGTGATATTACAGAAAGCTACAAATTTGATAAGGAAAACATCTGGCATCCTGGGAATATCTGGACAGTTGAGATGTCTGAATATGAAGTATATGGTCCAGACACAGTACAGGACAGTGTACCTATAGTGCAGAGTATTGTGATATCCCACTCCTGGCATTGTGTACTGAAGCTGTGTAAATGATCTGTAACAGGACATGGACTGCCATGTAAAATGAGCACTCAGGGGAAGTGTGTGTATTGAATACAGACACACACATAAACTGTAGGAATGAACACAGGGAAAGAGGATGGGTGAAACAAGGAGGGCATGTCAATGGAAGATGGTTGTAGTAGCAACAGCAATCATATATCTATATGGTACAGTAGGGACAGTACAATGAAAATGTGTTTTATGTGACTGTCACACAAGGTGACATAACAGTGGTGAGGATGCCTGTGTCAGATAAGCATCCTTACATGAATAAGGCAGAGGACATCTAGCAGAGATCTGACATAAAATTGGGTTAAGGTGCATATTGTAAAGCTATGCAGACTGATATGCCTGAATATGAGTGTACTCTTAGCAGAGATCTCCAGCAATGTGGCCACAGGTAAAGTCTCATGAAAAACATTACAAGAACCAACCACAATCATGGACATTATCAGAATAATACCACCAGTAATCCCATGCCTCTGAAATAATGTGATTTACAGTGATAACAGATGAGTCTGCACACACACTTGAACAACTATTATGATACATCCACACTCTATGAGTGTAACCACACATACTGTCCTAGCACTGTAACATCTGCTGGAGGTGTTAGGAGGAACACTACTATACCTGTGTTTGACAGTACGGGGAATACAGGCTAGCTGCCTTGTGTTCATGGTATATATATATATATATATATATATATATATATATATATATATATATTGCACAATCCACACTGTCATGAATGATATACATGCCATTAATGTTGTCAAACACCTATATATGTAATGTGTGCATAAGTAGTGCAGATACCATACACGCATCTGGTCTAACAACTTGGTGTTTCATTAGACAGTCATGTATATTCCATAGAAAGAATACCTAGGTATGGCAAATAAGCTGTGTGACAGCTCATTGTGACCAAGGTGGTATACTCCTGTTACACATAACTGGAAGATGTCAGGAGGTACGGTACATGAAGAAGGGTGTTTTGTACACTGTTACTGTTCTGATGAAGGCTGGGAACCAGGAAGGTATTATGGCCTTTGATGTCGATGTCCTTCACATTCACAGTACTTGTGTTACATTCAAAGGAGTAGTCAGCACTGTGACTACATGCTGGTGGCTGTACAACTTACCATCTACCTCAGCTCATGGGTCACAAACTTATTGGTCTGATTATAGGGTATGATGTCCACAATAAACTTGGGTGGTATGTTTGTTACCTGAGTTAAGAAATTCCTTTATGTGTCTTTTGAATGCAGATGTTGTCATGACTGTGGCAACAGTGTTTGTTATGTACTGCTATTGTCTGTATTACACTAATATCACAGTTGGAGTCAATGATTGCCCACATTCTGTAGCCCTTTAGACAGCTGTGTGGACACAGCATGAGTATGTCATCTGTGATGTCCATAATTTAACTAATAGACAGTAAAGGGCCTAGCAGACAGCCCTGATGTACAGACCTTATCACTGAACCTGAGATATAGGTCATGTCACACATTTCAACATAGTGAGATACTACATATGTGATACACTGGTCTACTCATTTGATGATATAGCTGTATATGGCCACATATCACAGTGCTGAGTGAGTACCTCAATGTGGATTTGTGTCAAATGCCTTCACCTAGTCAACTTCCAAAAGAAGATACTGTTGTCATCATGCATGCCCTCGATGACCTCTTTGAGGACATCTATCAGATATAGCAGACATGATGTAGCATTTACAACTCACACAGGTCTGTTGCACACAGCCAGACTATAACAAGTGTACATATAGAAGAGGTCCACAATCACATGTTCATCCAGCACACAGTCAAAGTGAGGCAGGATGTGTCAATACATGCATGCATCAAATGCTGTCCCCACTACTCAGATGGATGCATGTTGATGTACATCCTTGTATGGGAATATAGCTCATGTGAAGAGTGTGCTGAAGTGTGTTTTCAACCATATCAGGAAGGAGTATGTGCTGAGCCATGCCATATGTGATATGTGATGTTATCAAAGGTCATTGCTTCCGTGTGCTAGGCCACAGTGCATACTGCCTATCATGATCTGCCCTAGGGTTTTGACACAATCCCTCAGATGTCATTAATAAACTCTCCCAACTGGGCAATAACCTTTACATCAGTAGATGGATAAGCAATTGGCTCACCAAGAGAACACATACTGTGAAACCTGGTGAATCAACCTGTGCCAGTACAGCTGTCATCACTGACAAACCCCAGGTATCTGTGCTTGGACCTTCACTATCTGTGCTTGGTCCTTCTCTATTTGGACTGTATTTCTCAGCAGCTTAGGCTAAAGTATATGGTCTTTTCCTTACCAAGGTTGCTGATTCTTGCATATTAGGTGCAATCATTGAGTCCACAAATGAGGATAACAGTACAGGGGGAGCTAACACAGGCAAATGAATGGTGACAAAGACACACTGTCTATAACTAATTGCAGAAATGTGTCTTTTATGTTGTCTGTCTGAAAAGTGGAATTCCATGTTAATCGCAATATGGTGATAGTGTCCCACATGATGGTGTAAAAGGCTCGCTGCAGTGTCAAGCAAGAGCTCATGCACATACACCCTGTTGACTGCACTAGGAATAGAATCTCTACCTATCTGAGTATGCAAACTATAGAACTCAGTACTTTACACAAGTGTCAAGCCAAAATCTGCTTTGGAGTGTGCCAGACAACACTTTATTGCTAATGACATAAGCAGTGCCTCTTGAAGAGAATATAACAGTGTCCCACATAGTAGTGTAAAATGCTCTCTGTAATGTCAAGCAACAGCTCACATATACACACACTTGACTGCAGTAAGACTAGAACCCTTTCTTATCTCAGTACACAGACTACAGAAACCAATGCTTTATACAAGTACCAGAGCTCAAATCTGACTTCGGCTGTCTGAAACACCACCTTACAGCTGATGACATCAGCAGTGTCTGTTGAGGAGAATATAACAGTGTCCCACATAGTGGTGTAAAATATTGTGTATTGTCAAGCAACAGCTCACACACACTTGACTGCAATGAGAATTGAACCTTTAGCTATCTATGTACACAGGCTACAGGACCCAATACTTTATGCAAGTGCCACGGCACAAGTCTAACTTTTACAAGACTACAGCTGAACATATAGTAGATTAAATGAGCAGGCCACGTGGGGGACAATGTGTTACATGGGCTGTTTAAAATGGAAGTTTAGGCATCTGCAAGAATCAAAATACTGTCAATCCTTGGCATTGCAGCAGTAACTGTGGGATACACACTTCTGCTCTTCTCACTAGAGACACACATGCCCAGTTGACTACAGTGAGAACACAACCCACACCTATTTAAGTACACAGACTCCATAACTTAGTGCCCAGTACTTTATGCAAGCACTACTGCACAAGTTTGACTTTTACAAGTTTGCAGGCTAAGTTACAGTAGATGACATCTGCAGTAGATGTGGGAGAGAAGATGATGGGAGGCCTGCATGAAATGGATGTGCAGGCATATGCAAGCATCACAATACTGTCAGTCCATGAGATTGCAGTGGTAACTGTGGGATACACACTTTTGCACTTCTGATTAGATCCACACCCTATCTAAGCACACACACTACAGAACACAGTACTTTGCACATGCACAATGCACAAGTCTGATTTTTTTAAGAGTGCAGGTAAACTTATAGTAAATGACATCAGCAGACCATGTGGGAGATAAAATGTTGGGAAGACTGCAGAGGCTCATAGCTTCATATGTTCATAGCAGGCTACTAGCCTAATGACCCTACAGTGTTTAGAAGCCTAGATATGTAAAAACACAAGTACCCTTATTAAGAATAGTTGGACA
>NC_056737.1:1443031462-1443113962 GCF_019279795.1 Protopterus annectens
CAGGTGTGATGGAAGTTATTTCATTGATGTCTGGCTACTTGTCTGCTCTCAATAAAACCTGCCATTTTAGTTTTTTAACCTCCAAATGGACACCCCATGGTCTCTTTTCATCTATGTCCACATGGTCAATGGCCATAAATCTAAAATTGTGGTCAGTGTTGGCATGAATGTGTCTCGCCAAGGCTTTATTCAAGTTGTTCTTTTTGATGGCATATACATGTTCATATATTCTGTGGCTACATTTCCCCTCTGTTTTGCCTATGTAAAATACAGGACATAGGTGACATATAGCCACATATACTATTGCTTTAGAATATCAGTTGTATCTACCTTTGATACTGTGTTCCAGATTATTAATAATGAATGAATCACCTACTGTAATTTTATGACACCAATTTCATGTTCCACATTTTAATGTGCCAAAAGCAGTTGTACCCATGCAGTTGGTGTCCACTCTTGAGGAGCTCTTTTAAATTTCTACCCTTCCTGTATGTTATATTTGGCCTGTCTCCTAACCGGATCCTAATGTCTACAGCCTCCATAAGGATGTCCCAGTTCTTCTGAAAAATCTTTCTTAAACTGTCAGAATCTGCACTATAGGTGATGGTTAAAGATTTCAGAAATACATTACTGTTCCTTCTATTTGTATTCTGATCTGAAAAGGTATTCTGTGTATGGTTAGGTATAATAGCTTCCAAACTAAAATAATCAATACCCCCTCTATGAGAAGAATTTTCTATCCAAGAATTCTGTGTCACATGAAACAAACTGGATTCACAAATCAGATAGTCACTTTCTAAAATATTGCTATTAATTATCGGTCTAAAGTGACCTGATTCCCTTTTTTCTGTGACCTCTTTTACTATTCTGGTGATTAACTCTAAAGGGTATGCCCTTTTCAGAAACATTTGTTTCAAATTAATACATTCCAACTCAAAATCTTCATCCCTTGACACCATCTGAGCAGCTCTTACCAACTGACTTTTAACAACTGATCTCTTTTGGTGCTCGGGGTCTTTTTTCTGTTAATAGTTGTGGCATATATCCCATTGGTTTCATCCTTGAAGAGATGAACATCTAAATAGTTCAGTAATGTAAGTCTAGTAATGTTTGATAGATGTGGACTTGAACTGTTAGAATTATTGGTGAAAAACAATGCAAGTGCAAGAGATATTTTATTTGAATAGTTAACTGTCTTAGACAGAGCTATCCGTGAAGCTAGGGAATATGACTTAATGAAATATGAACATTTAAGAATATATAATAACATTGACCAGCACATTAACAAACTGAAAGCTGGTAAGTTAAACAAGATTGACAGAGATGTTAATGACTATGCAAACAGTGTTGCACATCCCAAGCCTCCAGGTACACATAGAAAAGCCAGAAATGTAATTAATGACAACAGGAATTTTTCATCAAACTCTGACATTGAACTGGAAGGTGAGGGAAACATAGTTGAGAGAGAGGATGAGTTGGGCTTTAACTTTGATAAAGAGTACCCTGAACTAAGGAGAAGCAAAAGAATAAAGAATAAAGTGAATTACAGCAATAAAAGACAGCAACCTCAGGCAGGATTTCAAGCCCTGGGGTTTCAAGGGGCCAGGCCCAAAACCAGGAACTGGAGGACATAAGTGTGCACTACAACAAGATTTTTTGTGAAAATGTGGTTGATGAGTTTGTTAACCAAGAGCAGGATGTAATTATTCCAATTTTGGACAATAGTAACAATGATTTCTCATGTACAGTGATATTGAATAGACAGAAAGATTTTGCTGTATATAATTACTCAAAGTCTTGCATAGATGAGTCAATAGCAAATTTACTTTTAAAAGGAATGACATTTGTTTAATGTTGTCGACACTGTCATTGATTTAAACATTTATCTAAGAAAGTTGAATTTATTGTTATTGTTTGAGAACCATGATCATGATAATAACCGTAATATTTTAAGGATTAGTTCCACCTACAATCCCCCCTTACATCCTAAGCTTGCCATGTATGAGAAGCTCTGTGAGTTACATTTACACAACCTACATAAACATAAAAACTCTATTAATTGAGACATTATGAACGTTAATTCAGAGGAACAGTACAGTTTGACATCATTACAAAGGTAAGATGTAAGGATCATGAAACTAGACAAGGGGGGAGGGGTTGTGATCATGGACACAGCTATGTACACTTATAAATTGCAAATCATGCTTAATGCTGAAAACTATAGGGAAGTCTCCCTTAACGAACTTAATGGAGCCTATAGGAAAATGTATGGGCAACTGAATGATATGTTCTTGGAGAGGAGAATAGGCATTTCATTATACAATTATTTAAATGTAATTATCCCAAGAATTCCAGTATTTTTTTGGCATTTCCAAGATTCACAAATACCCCTATGTGGCCTTTAGTGGATGGTAGGGATTCGATAACAGCTGCATGTGCCCAGTACTTAAACTGTGAGTTGAAAAAATTGCTAAAAAATGAAATTCAGATATGCAAAGACTCCTGGACATTCTTGGAACACATAGACAATATAGTATTTGACAAGAAAGTCCTATTAGTCACTACTGACGTAAAATATTTATATACCATCATTCCACAGACTACTGGTTTGGATTGGGTTAATAAAATGTTATTAGAGCATAAGGTTCACCAAGATAAAGTTAACCTCATCTTGGAATTATTGGAAATAGTTTTAACCAACAAATTCTTTATATTCAACAACAAATATTATTTGCAAACAACTGGTGTAGCCATGGATTCAGTTTGTGAGGGGGCGATTGCCAACACATTCATGGCATACTGGGAAAGATAGTTTGTATTTTAGTCAAGCTACTATTCCCACATCAAAATGTATCACAGATTTCAAGATGACATCAGTTTAATATGGGGAGACCCCACAGAATTACTTGAACAATTTTTACAATACATAAATACTACTACCTCTTTTTTAGATTTCACTTGGGTTGTTAACGTTGACCATAAGAACTATTTAGATGTTTATCTCTTCAAGGATGAAACCAATGGGATGTATGCCACAACCAACTCTTTTGCTCAACGTTTTCTGGAATTCATAAATTCCAACACATTGGAACAACTTATCCACACCCCCACCAGGGGTAGCAATATCCTAGACCTGGTTATTACCAACATGGCTGACCGGTGTTCCACACCAGAGGTCAATTCATCATTGGTCAGATCCAACCACAAGCTAATCAGCTTAGACAACCACATTCCGCCCCCACCGTCCATTAGGGAAACCACCATAAAAATATTCTCCAAAGCCAACTTCACGCTTCTTAAGACAGAAGTCGTAAACTTCACGACACCCATGCAGATGGAAAATAGAGGTACGACTGCTGAATCCTACACAAATGCACTTTATAAGCACTTACACGATTGCATGGATCATGCTATCCCTAACAGAACCAAGATGCTATCCTCCAGAAAAGGAAGCCAATCTAGTGGTCCCCTGCCATAAACAAACACTACAATAGAAGAAAGAAACTGTTGCAAAAAAGAGTAAAATCCCATGACTGGAAGAACTCCCTGGTCAGCCTCAGTAAGAAGCTGAGATCCCTCATAAAATTCTCCAAAGCTAGTTATGAAAACAAAATCGCCACTGATTCTAAAGACAGCCACAAAACATTCTATAGCTATGTCAAGAATCTCAATGGCAACGCTCAGATCTGCTCTGCGTTAGAGCACAATGGCACTAAATATACAGAACCAACTGATATTGTCAACATCCTGGCAGATAGGTTCATTACTAACTTTACCCCCCCCCCCACCCCCTAATGGGTCCATCTCTATACCGGAAGAATACAAAGTTCCTGTAATCATGGCTGCACAGGTAAAAAACACACTCTCCAAAGCCAAGAACACAGCATCCATGGGACCTGACAACATCCAAGGCTGTGTTCTACGTGAACTACTGAATAAACTGGCACCCCACCTAAGCACCATGTTCAATCATAGCCTCACCTCAGGCTTTGTGCCCACTCAATGGTGTACAGCGATGGTTATCCCACTCCACAAAGGGGGAGCCACCACGGAACCCGGGAACTACCGCCCCATTAGCCTAACAAGCCTGGTCTGCAAGGGCATGGAATGTATCATTATGGAACTTATAAACAAAGACACTGGTAATCTCCAAACTCTGGACCCCACCCAGTTCGGGTTTGGAAAAGGCAGATCATGTCTCCTAAACCTGATTGGCATCTTTGAAGCAGTCATCAAAGCCATAGATGAGGGTAAGGTGGCTCACACAGCCTATCTAGATCTTGTCAAGGCTTTTGACACCATCCCCACTCTGTAATTACAGAGAAACTCACTAAACTAGGTATAAATCCCTATGTCACAAGATGGGTTGCCAACTGTAAAAGTAGCAGATTCCAAATCCCACTTCAGACCAGTGACAAGTGGAGTACCACAGGGTTCAGTCCTGGGTCCTCTTCTATTTGGTATCTACTTTTCTGAAGTACAGGCTACCACAGAAGGTCTTTGGCTAACAAAGTTCGCAGATGACTGCAAACTAGGAACCAAAATTGAAACTCCTAATTATGTGGACATCCTACAAAAGGGCCTCACTGAGACAGACGCCTGTCGTCAAAGCCATGGCCTCAAGCTCAATGCCAAAAAGTGCATTGTCATCCCCTTTGGTAAAAACTCTGTACCCATGAGCTACCACATGGGTGGTAGTCTACCTAACACCAAAAGAGTGATAAGAGACCTTGGGACACAGGTGGATAGTAGTCTCTCCTTTGATAATCACATTGCCACTGTAGTCAGGAAATCCTTCTACATGGCACACCTCATCCCAAAAGGTTTTACATCCAGGAAAAAAAAGAGGTCATTGTTCCCCTCTACTTGTCACTCATTAGACCTATTATAGAGTACAATGCCCCTTTTGGTATGTACCTCACAAAACATCTACAACAACTGGAAAGGCTGCAGAAATACCTCACAAAGAGGATTACCAGCCTCAAACAGATGCCCTACACAGACTGTCTAAAAAAACTCCAGCTTTAATCCATCGCATATCACCTACTCAGAGGCGATCTCTGCCTAACATACAAAGCTATGTCAAACCCAGAGCTGTTGGATATACTCCACTTAAAGAAATCCCAATCCCTCCAAGCTACACTCTCTAGGGACCTAAACCTTGTCACCACAATAAACAGAACATGCTGGAGGGATTCCTGTCCCAGAGACTTCCCATACTCTGGAACAAACTACCTATCTATATCAAACAAAGCTCCTCATTAGCACTCTTCAAGAAAAATCTTGATGATTGAATGGGAAATAGGAAATTCACCCTGGGGATCACCTCTGTGGCTCTGCTAGACAGGGGCACAGGAAAATCATTTTCTTGGGTGTCGAAAGCCAGGGTACCTTTTTGGCCAGGCTTGTATTGGCCCTAGGGCCAATAGTCTAGTACCTACCTATGAACCTATGAACTATTTACAGAAAAAAGACTTATTCCAACTCTTTCCTTCATTATAGTAGCTCACACTCCGAGCACCAAAAGAGATTAGTTGTTAAAGGTCAGTTGGTAAGAGCTGCTCTGATGGTATCAAGGGATGAAGATTTTGAGTTGGAATGTATTAATTTGAAACAAATGTTTCTGAAAAGGGCATACCCTTTAGAGTTAATCACCAGAATAGTAAAAGAGGTCACAGAAAAAAGGAATCAGGTCACTTTAGACCGATAGTTAATAGCAATATTTTAGAAAGTGACCATTAGATTTGCGAATCCAGTTTGTTTCATGTGACACAGAATTCTTGGGTAGAAAATTGTTCTTATAGAGGGGACATTGATTCTTTTAGTTTGGAAGCTATTGTACCTAACCATTCACAGAATACCTTTTCAGATTAGAATACAAACAGAAGGAACAGTAATGTATTTCTGAAATCTTTAACCATCACCTATAGTGCAGATTCTGAAAGTTTAAGAGAGATTTTTCAGAAGAACTGGGACATCCTTATGGAGGATGTAGACATTAGGAGCCGGTTAGGTGACAGGCCAACAATAACATACAGGATGGTTAGAAATTTAAAAGATCTCCTCAAGAGTGGATACCAACTGCATGGGTACAACCGTTCGGGCACATTAAAATGTGGAACATGCAATTGGTGTCATAAAATTAAAGTAGGTGATTCTTTCATTATTAATAATCTGGAAAACAGTACCAAAGGTAGATACAACTGCTCTTCTAAATCAATAGTATATCTGGCTATATGTGACCTATGTCCAATATTTTATATAGGTAAAACAGAGAGGAAATTTAGCCTCAAAATCTATGAACATGTATATGCCATTAAAAAAAAACAACTTGAATAATGCCTTGGTGAGGCACATTCATGCCAACACTGGCCACAGTTTTAGAATTATGGCCATTGACCATGTGGACATAGATGAAAAGGGACCATGGATTGTCCATTTGGAAGTAAAAGAACTAACATGGCAGGTTTTATTGAGAGCAGACAAGTGGCCAGGCATCAATGAAATAACTTCCATCACACCTGTTTTAAAACTCAAAGCCCTAGAAAGAAACAAAATAGTTGAAGGGACAGCATGATATTTAGTAAGTATAAATAGTATACTATTGTAGGGACATGTGCATGTATGTATATGTATATATATATATATATATATATATATATATATATGTATATATATATATATATATATATATATATATATATACACACACACACACACACACACACACACACACACACACACACACACATACGCACATTTTGTAACATCTATAAGAAGATGAGTATTCTATATATCCTAGATGCATTAGAAACAGCATGTATGCATGTATTTATTAATTTATTTATTCATTTACATATTATTTAAGGTTTATGATTTATGTACAACAGTTTGGCACAATTACAAATGTTTAGAATTTTATATATATATATATATATATATATATATATATATATATATATATATATATATATATATATATATATTAGAGAACTTCAATTTATTAGGGGACATGAGGGGTTAATTTTCTTGAGATGATGTCAGTAGTTTCATCCAATCAGAAAGTTGAGTGTACTATTTAAATTTCAGATTGATTTTATTCATTTGTCTGATGAAGTTTACATTTGTTTAACGAAAGCGCTCACATGTTTATTTTATGATTTTTACAAATAAATTATCAAGTTCTTTTATCTGGCAACCTTTTTGTGCCTTCTTGCCTTTTGGTTTGGTGAGGTATTGTCCCTGTTTACATTTAATTTCATGTCAGACATAAGAAATAGACATTAAACAGCAGTAATAGAGCATAATATGTACATTTCCATAGAGCGGCAAGCAGCAGGTTTACGCAACAGTTAGCAAAGTGTATACACATGCCAGATGAAATGTTTGTGTGTTGTTAAGCAGTGCACAAATGTGAGCCACATTGCTAATGTCTGACAGTTAGTACTGAGTCTATGAAATACACCTGCTGACAAATTGATTCTGTAGCAGCATGTGTTAATACTTGATATAGTCCTTTTTGGGGACAGTTGGCACTAGGGTCAAATACAGGTGTATCTAATACTTTTAAATACTTTACATTACACAGTGATAATGCTATGAAATGAATTGTTTATATGAGATATGTTGCTGTGTGCTGACATAGTGCAGCAGTGTTAAGTGGCATTGCATGGGGGTAACCACACCTGTTTGCTGCCCCTCACTGTTCATAGGTTCATAGATTAGTACTAAGCTAACTGCCCTTGTGAGCCATTTTAAGCCTAGCCAATTGTCCTTTGTGAGACTCAAACCCTGCACCTTGTGTTTGTAAGGCAAACACCTTAACCATTAGGCCACCCTCCCAACCACATTGGTGCACACTGTGCACCTCCACGCAAACATTGAGCTCAAAAATTGAAGGGATCCATTGCTTTTCTAGCAGCTTATGTGTGGTGTGTGTGATTCTATTTTTTGACCATAGTAAAGGTATGAAAATGGGATAAATGGGAAAGTGATGAAATGGGGAGCAACTGGGGAAAGAACAAAGGAAAAGCAGGACAGTAATGTGCAGGAGACTGGTAGGAAACAACCATAGCTATCCATTTCTTTAACAGTGCAAAATGAACATATGTCCAAAATATTAAATGAATTTGGACTGTCACTTCCAAAGAGAGGGGTAACCACAACATAATCATGTTGCATAGCCAACCGGACCAAATCAAGTGTGTCAAGAAGACACATGTGTGAAATGGAGAGCTATGTATGGGATGATTTTTTTTCGTTTTTGTTTTGGGACAGGCGCCCATTTTTTACAGAAAGGAAGGAATGTTGGGGAAGGGATGTAAAAATGTCTCGGTAAGGTATGTTGGGTAAATAAGGAAGAAATTGCAGACAGACAAGACAAATAAGACAAGAGACAGGGATGGTAATAGACACAAAAGGTTGGGGGACACCATGACTGGGTGAGGGTGGGGACATCCTGAATCCACAGTCATTAAGCTGAGTGACAGTGAGAATTGTGTACTCACCCACTGGACTGTCATCACTGTCATCACACTCCATCACTGGTTGGAGTGCTTGACATCTCCTTCTCCTCCACCTAGTACTTTCCAAAGTGAGGGAGAGCAGCCTCTCTAGTTGGCATAAGCAAGCACTAACCGAATGGCACACACACCTATGCACCATCCCTGGCAACTCAGTGTGGGTGATAAAATCACCACCTCTACCACTGCTCTCAGGGATTACCACTGGGCCAGCCTCTGGGACAGGATTACCTGAGCATGCAGGTAGTGCATGGGTAGCAGAGGCAGTACTGCCAGATTGACTCCCAGAGGTATTGGGCATCAGTGCTGAAGCTGGTGGAGGGGGGGGGGGCAGGTGAATCCTGTGGGACAGGCCTACCCCACTGTGTTGTGTAGCATTTAGTGATGTGTGTACACATGGATGACATGGACACATTTTGATGACATGTAATAAAATTAGGAAAAGAAATACAAAAATAATATAAAAGAAAAGAAAAGAAAAAATATTTTTTACAATAAAATAAAACTATATTCATAAAAGAAAAGAAAATCTAATAAAAATGGCACAAAAATATGTTATTATAAATAATATGAAATAAAATAAAAATAAAATAGAATAGAGAGATAAGGGTTGGGGTGAGAGAAAAATAAAGAGATAAGATTAGTATATTCATATGTGACATATTATATATTAATAAAATTATTTGACTCTATTATCTTAACTTTTACATTTAAGACTACCACCTACTAACAGATGTACAGTGTACTACAGAGTGCAGCAAGTAATCCTTGACATGTGCATATATTGCACATATGCATGTTCCAGTTAAACAAACTATAGTTTACTGCAGGACATTTGTGCCACTGGTATAGAGGTTTTAATTTAATTCAAATACTATAGAATAATCAACAGTATTGTATAGCATGTGCAGTACATCAGAACTGCCGCAGAATCCACAGTATCTGACTAAATTCTATTATACAGCGACCCCCATTAATATTCAAAAACGTGCCTGCTGATTGGTCAGCGTGCACGTTGTTTTTCCATTACTATAACTCATTTTTTTACAGCAACGGAGAATGCAAAATCTCTATTGCTTCACACTGTCTCACTATGTTAAACTCATTTAACATAGCGAGACCACTTTAGAAAAAGCAACGGGGATTCTCCGTTGCTTTTTTTAAAGCTGTCTGGCTATGTTAAACTCCTTTAACATAGCGAGACAGTTTGTAAAAAGCAACGGAGATCTTGCTTTCTCCGTTGCTTTTTTCAAAACTGTCTTGCTATGTTAAAATAGTGAAACAGTTTGTAAAAAGCAATGGATATCTTGCTTTCTCCGTTGCTTTTGCCCACAGCTCTGATGTACTGCGTAGGCATATGCATGTGCAGTACATCAGAACTGCCACAGAATACCAGACATCTGCGGAAGGGAGGCATTATACAATGCCATTATTTAGGAAAAGTAATTATTTTTTTTCTTAAATAATGTCATTGTATAATAGCAATAACCCACTTCTGGGTGTGGGTAATGCTGGATTTACCCACGGTTGGCTTTGTTTGGCCACTCGGGCTTCACCCTTGTGACCAAACCACGCCAACCATGGGTGAATCCAACATTACCCACACCCAGGCGTGGGTTATTGCTATAATATTGTACTCTTGGATTGTGCTATAGACTACTACATGCATACTTGCTTTTACAGTTGGAATATGCATGCTCAATTTGATAAAACTCTATAAAATATCAAAAAGCTATCTTTAACTTCTAATGCTACAACACTACTCTTCTGATGCATAAATATCACATGCTTCCCTCATCCTTGCCAGTTTTCTGCCTTAGGTTCAAATATTGCACTTATGATCACTGGCAGCTGTGGAAAAAATAGAACAGAAGAGTAGACCATAATGAATACCTGTCTTGCCTATATTCATCTTTCTAAGTCTTACAAGTACTCTCAGTAGATGATACTTACACAAGTATGGGATGTCCTGTGTCCTAAATTCATTGATCTAGCAATCAACTTTATCCCTCTTCCTCCTCCATGGGTCATTATAATGATGTATACATTGCTCTTCAGTGCACTGGATACCAGTGGCACTGGATACAGCCCGGGCTAAACTATCCCCAGCTTCAAACTTATACTGGGAGCCAGAATAGCCTCCTGCAGAAGCTTGTCACTGTGGTTCTTAACTAGGAGTCCAATAAAACTCTTGGACTCCTGGACACCTCACCTCTGTGCTTTAAACCTGGCACCTTCCCTTCAAACACCTACCATGTCTGCCATGGATCTAGAGGAATTGAGAGTGGTGCTTTCTAAACAATTCTAGTTATCTCATTTACTGGGAATGTGCATACTGAAAGTTTTGTGCTCTGCTTACCATCGTGCAAACATGGTGCTCGGCAGTGCACATCCCTCGATGGTAAGTGGAGCACAACAGTGCCAAGCAGTGAGGCATTACATAATTTCAATTACAATTCCAAGGTTATTGGATGTACAGGCAGTTGTGCATTTGTGTTAGGCAAATATGAAGACCATGCCAGTCCAGACAGCAGAATTATACTTACAGGAATATAGCATGCAGTATACCCACAGTCATACATCTGATAATAAATGTGATAATACATAGATAATTAATGAAATAACTGACACAATACTAGTGTGTCAGCCCTCATACATATAATTAATATCAGCTCCACTATCTCAAGTGTTATAAGTAAGATTGACTATAATAGGAAGTGGAACAACAGTAAAAGTGTGTAGAATATCCTGCATCCAAATCCAGGACTATGTGTATGGCAGTCCTACACTTCCATCTGTTGCCATAAGAAGGTTAAAATAACACGTGTCTATCTTTCAGTTCATTGTTATAGACTGCAATGTCATATACATCCTGTACTAGAACCCAGGACCATCTGTACTCCACGCACACACTTACACCTGCAGGCATTACCCTATTTTGCTAATAATTCTTAAGGTCTCACTGTTAACCACCATGCAATGCTGCTTAGTGGGTTTGTGTGATGTCCAATATCATTAATCAAATGTATCAGGTTTCTATTTTTGGCTGTCTGGGTCCTGTCTGCTTCCTGGGGGGGGGGGGGTCCAGTTGTCCAGTTTGCATACTGCCATGCTTCATGCAAATAAGATAAGCACCTCCAAACCCATAATTAATTTCCTCTATTCCCATGATTGCACTAAGTGCCACATCAAACAAAAACTGGACCAAACAAAATTAGTCTAACAAAGACAGAAAAGGAGGAAAAGAAAAAATGGGCAAGTAGTTGAAATGAGGAAAATCAGTGCATGACATACACACAAGAACATGATGGCTTACATCAGGTATGTCTACATAGATCCAGATTTGAACTCTCACTCCAATGCACCTTGAGAACTCAGGATGAGTGCCTTACCACCTTTGTCACACAAACAGCTTTGCAGCAAAGAACTGAACTCAATCTGCACACAACCAATGGCAGCAGCATCTACAATGATATCAAACCACACAAGGATTACTTGTACATTTATTATGTTTGGATGTAGTGCACCTAGTGATCACATGGCCTGTCATGATTACTGCTTCCAAACATGCAGCTTTGTCTTGCATTTCTGTGTTTGTCGGCCATTCTTCATTTATCTGACCAGTAATCTGAGACATACAGTGTATAAGCCATTATATATCATTGGCCTTAAAATATGTGAGGATATTAAGTGGAAATAATGTCATATGCAGTTGCCAACAAATGAAGGCCAGGTTGAATGTTACAGAATACAACTTGTGAATTGTGTGCTGCTTACTTCCATTTCCAGCCTTACATCTAACATTTTGTAGATCTAACCTGACACACCCAATGGAAGCAAGGCAGCCTGCAGTGTTGTTGTGTTTTCCTTCTCCAAAACACTAATCTTTCACAGTTGCAATCCATTAAAACTAAACACTGACGGAGTGCCTGCACTATGTTTTCATGTCCTACATAGATCCATGTATTTGGGATTCAGCAATTCTAATGAGTTCCTACCTCATTTACATCTTCACCATTCTAACAGTCGTGAATCTAGAACATATAAAAAGACAACAATGTAGATAGGCAAACTGATGGTGAGGAGACATGTTTATGCTGGGAAGACGTCACATAAGCTTTTTCTTCAGGATATATCTGTAAAGAGGAGTGCTGAACATCAGAAGGTATGCTTCCTTTTTGTAAGTTACATAGTGCATATGCTTGAATGTAAGAAAAATTTGAAGCAAAGGCTTTTACACTTTTACCTGTATGCATTAGTTAGAAGTGTACTGATGACATGGGGGTAGTTGTCAAGCCATTTCAGAAGTATACATGATTTCCAATACATGAAAATGGAATGCTGTATGATAAACACGTGCAAATGTTTGAGGCTCAGTTCTTTTGATAGCACTTTTAGCATTTCAAAAATGTTTTTAGCATAATGTGTCATGTTCCTGTTTTTTTGGGGGGGGGGGGCAAAGGTGAGTTACTGTTATTGCACAAACAAGGGTACCCTGTTCTTTTGGGGGCAAAGGTGAGTAACTGTTATGGCACAAACAAGGATACACTGATCTTTGGGGGGAGCAAAGGTGAGTTACTGTTATTGCGCAAAGAAGGATAGACTGTTATTTTGTAGGGGGAATCAAAGGTGAGTTGCTGTTATGGCACAAATGAGGATATGCTGCTCTGGTTAGTCTCCATGTTTTGCATCCTGCCTATCCATATTTCACATCCGTAGATTGTTGTATGTTTCTCCAGGGGTTAATACTGAATGGCTACCTTTTCAGTTTTATCTGGAAACAATTATTTAGTAGTTATGTGATACTTATATGTATTATAATTATGTTGATTTTTAGGACACCTCCGAATATGCTACCCAGGTGTCTCAATCCTCTGAGACACCCTTTCACTGATGCTGAGAACCATGTTAAAGTTGATGCTTTTTGGCAACATGGCACTTTTCTGCTGGAAAAGGGACAGGGAGATATGGCACATAGGATCCAAATGCAACAGACAGCGGATGATCTGAATGCCATGGGTGGCCATGGCAGAACATATGAGCAGGTGCGCCATAGGGCCACTGATAGGATCTCATATGCATAGAGGACAACAGCTGCAGTAGGGCATGCCCAAATGGATACCTGGGGGAGGGCCTGCTATGGAACCATCGGTAATACCCAATGAAGAGTTCCTAGCCAATATCAGGGATTCAGACAGCTCCCAAGAAACTGCAGTACAGCATGTGCTGAATGTCAGAGCAACAGTTTCAGAGATAGCAAGAACACCCCAGGAGGAGCTTCCAGGTAGGCTTTGGTATCTCAACACTTGAATACTCTTGTATAGCAAAACACTTGTAATCAATAAGTTACTTCTATATCACATGTCTTTTTTGCAGGGGATTGAAGATTCCTACACTTATTAGTTTAGGTTTCAGTTGTCAGCCACATTCTTGTTGAAGATATATTAAATGGACATATAAAGGGGTAAAATTATTACCCCCTCTTTTGCCGTTAATTGTGATGATGTTGCCCTTACCTCTTGCATAGCTTCTTCCAGGACTGTCTGGATTGCAGAGAAGTATCTCATCTGCAGATAGTAAGCCAAACATTTTTATGTCAGTACTGCTCAGCAAGTTAAAGAAGTATTTTATTGTGTGCTGTTGATGTCACACCTGTTGTGTGCATTGATGTGCTGTCTGTAATAATGGCAGCGCTGTTACTTTGTTAGCATATATTGGATTATAGTAGTTTAGGTATTACTTTTTTTCCTGTGTTTTTTGCTTTTTATCACAGGTGATCATGACAGTGGAAGTGTGGGCCCTCTGCCAACTGATGTCAGTATATCAGCAGACTCTGATAATGATGTTGGCCAAACTGAGGTACAGTAAGGGGGTACACAGGCTGAATCTGACACTGAGGTTGACATACAGCCATCCCCTGCAATTCTATCAGACACAGCCAGTAGGCCTACGCCTACCCATTCCAGTGAGCTCTCAGATACTGGGGAGCCCTCAGATATTGAACAGGTGGAAGGCTAGGTCATTGATCAGGGAAGTGTGGCTACTGTGGCTTCAGTGCCTGTTGAATCTGGCTGTAGAAAAAGTGTGGGTGAGGTGCCACACAGGAGGGTTTATAGGGATGCTTAGATGCAGCCTGATGTCCCTCTACCACCTGTTACAGGTGTCTCTTCCATTGCCATACAACATATGTTTAAGGCTGTCATGAAGGCACAGGCATGTTCCTATTGGTGCTCCAGACAAATGCTTAGGGTTGTAGATGTGGCACAGTATGAAATGCATGACTGCCTCCACCATGTTGCCAGTTCTATGGATTGGATGAATCACATGTTGGAACAAGGGGTGTCTGTGATGAAATGAGGGGTGTCTGTGATGGAATGAGCATTGTCTGTGATGGATCATCTGATGGGAGGGAAACAGCATTCTCATGGGCATAGGTCAGCCACATCATCTGCTGTCAGCCAATATATCCGTGACTGATCACACTCCCATAGAGGCAGTACTTCCAGTGCTCCATCAGTGAGTGTACTCCCAAAGTGGCAGTACTTCCAGTGCTCCATCAGTGAGTCTGCTGTCTGAAGCCAGACATAGCAGGCCATAGAGTCATGGTCCTAGGCATCTCTGTGAAGGGAGCTCGTCCAGCAGACATTAGTCACCTTCAGGTAGCAGCGCTGCATCTGACCATGAGTGTGGATGTGCCAGTGCAACTCCTGGCAGAGCCTTTTCTCATGGTCAGAGATGAAAACGATGAACTGCCACCTCTACCATGCATGGCTCATACCTATCTGACATACCAGACATAGAGCCAGCACAGAGCTTGGCTGTGTTCATGCAGACTCACACACCAATTTCACCTGGAGGACCCCTACAGACACACACACAACAGTTACTCATTTTGTCTCACTGGCTATTTGTTGGTTTATCCAAATGTCTGCCTGTTTCTCTTTCTTACTCACACACACACTCACCAACCTTTTGTGTCAGTCTAGACTTCCTGCTTCCCCACAGAACACCCTGTGCAAGTGATGATAACTGTGCCATATCCCTGTTTTCTATCTTTTGGATTCAGACATACATAAGCTTTCTGTCTAATGCTCTGGGTGCATAGCTAACAGTGCTTAGTATATTTGCATTTGTGGTGTTGAACTGGTAATTGTAGCTTTAACTTATATTGACATTGGAAAGTTAGACAGTTGATAGCATCAACATTTCCCAACTTTATGGTGAATGCTCTTATGAGAACTGTAAAGTCAGAAACTGCAATGTGTATCATCACTTTCCTAACTTTTCTCTTTAAAACGTTTGTCCTAATATGGTAACTACCATCAAGGCATACATTGCAATCTGTAGCCCAAAGTGTTTGCCCCTTACAGCTGTTGGTTCCTCAAGTGACGAATGAGACTGGCGGATGCTTGTACGTTCTCCCTTAGTTCAGTCAGGCTTTCTTTCTAACATCTATCTTTAAAACTTTAGTCCTAATAAGGCAACTACCATCAAGGCATACATTGCAATCTGTAGCCCAAAGTTCTTGCCCCTTACAGCTGTTGGCTCCTCAAGTGACAAATGAGTCTAATGGATGCTTGTACATTCTCCCTGCAAAGGGTCCACTATCTCCAAACATTTCTTTTTATAAATATACTTCAGTGCTTCTCACCCATTATTTTCTATACCTTGTGTGTGTTGTTACTTCTTCTGGATGTTCAGTTTCTGGGCAGAATTAATATTTGCACTTGAGCAACAGAGTGGTAATATTCTGTTCCTTATGTAATATTTATTCTGTTCAGTTTCTGAAGGCAATTAATGTTTGCACTCGGGAAACAGAGTGGTAATATTCTGTTCCTTATGTAATATTTATTCTATTTTACAACTAATATTCTATGCTTTGTATTTTTATCTTGTTCTTATTTTGTTTCTGTACATTTTAATTATCTGCAATTACATTACTACTGCTTTTTTGAATTGTGCTGTGATTAATTGTTAACAATGTTAAAATTTGTTCTTGTGTCTGTAAAATTTCTGGAGCTTTTCTCCTCAGGTCTCCACTGAAAATGGGCCCCTGGCTCAGTTGGACCAACCCAGTTAACAAATGTCAAATAAATAAAATAAATAAATTATTTTCCAGTACAAACATATAGTGCTAAAGTGAGGGCATGCAGTGACCATCACTACTTTTGAGAGGTCCGACTGTGTGAAACGTTGATGCTTGAGGCCTACTACTTAATCATAGACACATATAAGTCAAATAAGTCTCTGCAGCCACATGTTAAAGTCATTTCTGTACAAATTACCCACCTTTTACTTGCTTACACTACCAAGTAATGAAATGTAAGGATATGCCAGTCATTCATATTATTACAGAATACACTCCAGGTTCAACACTTACTTTGTACATCCAGTAGTTGCAACAGTTTTAGTTCAGGACTGACTGTCTGATGCAAGCAGTACACAGACAATCCATGGGTAGGTAAAGGTTGTGAGAGTTGCCTGGCATCAGTGTTACTTACTATATGTATGTGTGTAGGAGGAAGATCTTAGGCCCTCAGGTGGTGAGTGTGCTATGCATTGTCTCTTAGCCAATGCAAGGGCATATTGAACACACCTATGTCTGCCTACACCCGCAGCAGCTGCTGGTTCCCCCTCTGACTCCTTATCAGCATGTGGTTTGGCATTGGTGGTGGAATGTATGCTTCTTTCACTTGCTGATCCTGCTGAAACTGTTTTCTCAGGATGATGTTGTATAGCATGGCACATACTGTTAATATTTCAGTATATGTCTGTAGATTGTACAGCAAGGCCCCCTCCCCATGTACCTAGGCACTGGAACTGCAAATTCAGCAGCCTAACACACACTCTAAGATATTTCCAGTTTGTGTGTGTGCCTCATTATGGCATTCTTCAACAGGTGTGTGTGTGCATTTCTAATGGGTGCCACCAGCCACGGTTCCAGATATCATATAATTTATTTTTGGCATCAAAAATAAATCAATAAAAGATCTGTTACTATTACTTACAGAAATAATATATACAATATATTTAGATAATAAAGGAATACTTGCTTCTTTTGATGTGGAAAAACATATGATTCTATTTCTCATATTATGTTATGACACATTCTTAAATGTTACAATATTCCTTACAACATTATATTGTTATTAAAAAAATATCTATAATAACAATTGGATTCGACCCATGGTCAATGGTTATATTTGTAAAAGAATTAAAATTTGTAAAGGTGTTAAGCAAAGATGTTCACTAAATAGCATTTTGTTTTACTTATTTATGAATGCTGTCATTGAGGAATGCTATTTTCCAGTTCTTTTCCTTTATGCAATATTGTTCCCTCTATTTCTATGCCTCTGATACTGTCTTATGCAGATGATTTTCTATTAATTCTGGAAGATGGTTCAATATTATGTGATGTACTGCATATTGTTCATCATTAGGATTATATATTAACATGACTAAATGTAAAAGATTTGGGATAATTAGTAATATTAATGTTATTCCCTTTCCTGTTACTTTGATACAAATATTAGGAGTTCCGTTTGTAAAAAATTCAATTAATAAGCAACATTGGGAATCCTAACAATCAGATGTATTCTTTTCTTTAATAAAATGGAAGTGTTTCAAATTTTCTTTCCTTAAAAATGTTTATCTATTCAGTACTAGAATATTAAGTGAATTAAGTTACTTTGAACAAGTTTATCCTTTTTCACTTCAGAAAGGAAAACATCTTCTGGATATATACTTTACTTTCCTTTTTGGGAAATATATTAAATCTGATTAATCAGAATATTATTTAATGTTCAAAAGATACCAGGGGTTAGGTTTGATTAATCCTATTGTTTTTTAGCATCTTAATATATATTTTGGATTCTCCTGAAATAAAAAAATAGACAATCTGACTTTTTAGGTCTACATTTATGAGAAAAATGTAAAAGTTATTGGGAATGTATTTTCTTTTTCAAACATAAGCAGATATCTCATTATATATTTAAGGAATGTATTACTTATAACTTAAATTGGAAACTTTTGTAGCAAATGTTACCATCATTGCAATGTTAATGGTATGACATGCTTATGAATTCCTTATTTATGAAAAATCTTGGGATTGTTTATCTGATAATAGTGTGTCTAGTATAAAACAAAGAATGCACAAACAAAACGTGTCATGATATGCATGACTTTATTTGGAGATTGTGTTTGAATAAATTGTCGGTTAAAGATTAAATGAAATACAGGATGCATTATCAAATATTATGTCATGCATGTCATGATTTAGACTCTATTTTGCATGTTTGTTTTTTTAGATTGTCCTAGAGTTACAGATTTTTAGTTACATTATTTAAACCATTTTTGTTTACAATATTATTCTCCATTACTGATTAATAATCTATTGTACAGACACTATGATAATATACCTGATTACATTGTTTCAAATATAGATATTAATTTGGTTGGAAGTTTTTGGTGTATTTCGACTTCTGGATGTCATGAACTTTTGTGCAATAAATTATGGAATTGTTAGTTAATTTGGGGAAAAAATAAGAAAATGGATATGAAAAAAGGTTAGGGAAACATCTGTTTTGAATACTGTGAAGATAGGTGAAGGCTGCCAGCCTAGCCGGATATAATTTTGTAGATAATTCTGTCATTTGTAAATATTAATATAACTCACAGGCTTGTTCTCTTAAATGGGAAAATGGTGTTAAATGTGGAACTGCAAAAATGTAATAACAGTGTACTGTGCTGTAACAAAGCTGAAAAGTCAATTCTTTGATGTCAAAACTCGGAGCCGAGATGTCTAGATAAAGACATTCTGTCTATTGTCTTGAGGCCAGCGTTAATGGCTAGAATTTGCATGTATAATTTATTTTAGTGCTCTGGTTCCTGACTAGCTACAAGATCAAAAGGGCTATTAACCTCTGAGAGTCTGTTAGCATGGGAACCAGAAAGAAATTATGTAATTTGAAATGAATCAGTGGTACTGTGTTTTTAATTTAAGGACAGAAAGAATGACAGCATTTGAGCATTCGTCTTGAGAACATCCAACTCACCACTCTGCCTGTGTCTATATGTAAGTAGGATTTTAGAACTGTGTTTTCTCTTAGATAAAGCTAGGGAATAGGAAGATTAGACTAGTTTGTTTTTTCTCTGATGTCAGAACTTTTCTACAGTATTATTTTAAGTATTTCTCTGTGATCTCTGAACTCTTGTCTACCACTGTGTAGTAAGAAGCATTGTCTTGTGTTTTTTTATTTATTATTAAATATGTTTAAACCTTTCAACTATGGGTGTTTTGTGTGGAGATAATTTAAGCTCTAAGAGTGCATTGCATGTATATAGTGATACTGTACCAAGTCACTCCAAATAAGTCTTGACTGTTCAGTCGCACTTATCATTGGGATAATAATATTGCACAGTAAAATTGGACACCCTTTCATAAGGGCCTTTGAGTAGCTGATAAATATTAGCTGGGTGGAGGCAGTGATTTCTACCGTATAGTCTGGGTAAAAGGGGAACAGCTGAAGAACCTGTGCCAGCCTTCCCCAGGAGTGTCTGTGTGGTTGTATATCCATTATCTCAAAGTGTGTGTATATCAGCTACTTGGGCAGGAACACAAAGCACTGGTTGGACAGAGATGGTGCTGGAGGTTTTAGCTTGCCCACTAGGCTATCTGGACCCTATAGCTGTGCCAGTAGGGAATCTTATTGGGGATCTGGACAGAAATGAAGAAACCAGCCCCAAACTGATTGTGATCTCTGTGTGCTCTTAAGGGAAATTGTACTTCTGTGTGTGTGTGTGTGTGTGTGTGTGTGTGTGTGTGTGTGTGTGTGTGTGTGTGTGTGTGTATGTGTGTGTGTGTGTGTTTATTATCCTTTTCTCTATATGGACACCCCTCAATGGTGTTAGTAGTGAGGACTGAGGCTCCTTGATTGCTGGGCCAGTGCATGGGCATCACATATTAATTGTTTGACAATGGTGAAATATCCACACCACATATTAATTGGTTGGCAAATACTATTTGGCTTTTAGTGGTGTAAGTAGGGTGAATTCCTGTAGCTTGTGTACAGTGATCCATGAATGTGTTTTGTACTACAAATTAGCTGTGCAGTAAATACTCAGAGTTCAGATCACAATAGTTTTATTTCTTTTGTTAGCTTAGTTAGTCAGGGAGAGCAGTCAGCACGTCAGGAGAGGAGTATGGAAAGCTGACAAGGAGCCAGCTGGCTGTGATGTGCCAGGCTAGGGGACTGGTGTATGGAAACCTGACTAAGGCAGACCTGATTGCAGCCTTGGTCACAGCTGCATCAGAAAACAGCAACCAGGAGGATAATCAGACTAGCGGTGGAGATGTACCACCCTCAGAAAATGGAGAGCTCAACCTTTTTGCAGTGGACTTAAAAATCCATGTGGAGCTAAAGAGAATTGAGTTGGAGGCCAGGCATTTGGAAATAGAAGCAGCTGAGAGACTGGGACATCTGCAGGCTGAGGAGAATGAGAAATTGCTACACCTGGAAGCTGAGGAAAAGGAGAGGTAGAGGCAGCATGAGAAGGGAATGCTGACTCTTCCCCAGAGTCATAGAGAAAATGGGGAAAGGAGTAACTGCACCCCAGAAGCACAAAAGGTCAGTAACATTCCTCCGCAGTTTAAAGAGGGGGATAATTTTGATAGTTTTATTCATATGTTTGAGAGGGTATGTAAATAGTATGATGTTGATCAAAGGCTATGGGTATGATTCCTGACCCCCTTAATCCATGGTAAAGCTTTAACTGTGCTGTCAAAAATGTTTGACATTGAATATTTTGATTATACTGCTGTTAAAAATTACTTGTTAGAATGTTTTATGCTAACATCTGAAACGTATAGGAAAAAGTATTGTGAACATTGAAGCAAGGCAGATGAAAGTGTGTGTGAATATGTTGCTGAATTGAGCACTTATTTTCATAGATGGGTGAGTGGATGTCAGGTCACCACTTTTGAAGGGCTGACAGACCTTTTGGTGAGAGAACAAGCCCTTAGCACTTTACCTGGGGACATGAGGATCTGATTAGCTGATAGACAATGTGCTACATCAGATGAGTTGGGGAAGAGGGAAAACCTATACCTGGCAAACAGGGCATCCCTGCACAGGAAAAGGACCTCCAGTACTGCTCATGGGTCTAAAGGAACCCATGGTGGGCAGCATAGTCTGCCCCAACAGAATCTGCCAGTAGAAGGGGAAGCCACTAGTCCAGGTATACGTCCAGGTCCTAGGGTTAAATGTTTTGAATGCAACCAGTAGGGCCATGTGGCATGCTGCTGTCCATGGAAGCAAGGTGGGGAACAAAAGGTGAGACCGTCAGTAAGAGGGAAAGACAAAATGCCAAAAGTAGGTTGTCTTGAGCCAATAGGGGTACTGAACTACCATCCTACAGATGTCCTGATAGGGATGGATTTGGATGAGGCAGTACCATGTGTTTATGCATTTACATGCAGTCAGGCTAGGAGACAAGCATGTGGGTCTAGTAGCCTGGGGGAGACCCAGACAGACTGCATACTTGCAGCCAGGAATGGTAAGGTGGTTACTTCAGGGAGGGAGCTACTCTGTAGCAGTGAGACTGAAGGTGAGCCACAGCTGCTTGTGGGTACTGATGTTCCCTTGGACAGAGTGACTGCAAAGGTAGAGGTGAGTAGTTGTACCCAGGCTGACAGTGAAACACCACTGTCAGGGGACGCCAGACTTCTTTTGGAAGGGGAGCTGGGAAGGGTTACAAAGGGAGAGTTGAGGCAGGCTCAGCTCTCATACCCTATATTGCAAGGCCTGAGGCAGATAGCTAGGGAGGCACCTGATTCTCAAGGGAAAGAGGAATTTGTATACCGGGACAAAGGGTTACTGTACAGAGAGTGCACCCCTGATGGAGGGCTAGAACATGAGAGGATACAGCAGTTGGTAGTGCCTAGAGCCTAGTATCTGGCACTTCTAGCCATAGCCCATGATATTCCCTTTGCAGATCATCTGGGCATAAAACGTACAAAGAGACATATTATGCAGAACTTCTATCAGTCTGGAATTTCCAGAGATATAACAGGATGCTGCAGAACCTGTGAGCAGTGCCAAAAGGTAGGCAAGGCAGGAGACAAGGTGAGAGCTCCTTTGATGCTTTGCCTGTGATTGAAGAACCATTTAAAATGGTAGCTATGGATATTGTGGGGCCTCTGAGTACAACTGGCACCATAACATACCTTACACAAATACCACTGTACTTACCACTGAACTGGATCTAAGCCCAAACTCACACCAGCAGGACACACTACCACACTTCTGGTCACCCCAGTAGAGCAAATATTGACCCCACATGACTAACAACTCTCTACCCGCAAAAGTAAATTAGTTAACACCCTATGTCCCATGGTATTATATATATTATAAAGAAGAAACTGTGTCCAAGGAAGCCAAAGGTTACCCAGTAGTAAGTAAATACGATAAATGCTGCAAACAAACCAAGCATCCACCAAGGCTGTAAAGTATAAAACTTTAATGCACAGAGTACACAGGATAAGTGTTTTCACAAGTACACAGGATAAATGCTTTCACATGGGTTGTGTTTCATCAGCTCTACAGAATAAAACAACAGAACCCATTAAATACTAAAACATGTGCTTTAATTAACCAATAAAATACAGCAATCAATTATTGCTGTATACTTCTTTTCTTAAGAATTGGATTTAAAGGAACAGAGGCATTAAGGCCAGGCAGTTTATGTGCCTGCAACTTTACAATCCACTTTGTCTCTGCAGTTTCAAGTCTGTTATTGAAATCACCATGCCTTTTCTTAAAGTATAGCAATTGCAACACTATAAAATCAAAACTATGATCAGTTAAAATAGAAACGTTTGGATAGAGCATTAAGTATGTTTTTACATCTAATGTCACCCATATGCTGAAGAATGCACTCTTTAAGCATCCTAACAGTTTTCTCCACGTAGAACGAAGTGCAACATTTACATCTGGCCAAGTATACAAGTCCATGGGACTTACAATCAGCATAGAAGTCAGGTTTAAATATAACATCATATACTGGATGTTGAAAAACTACCCTAGTAGAAATGTGACAGCAGGCTTTGCAGCCCCTGCAAGGATAGGTGCCCTTCCACTCAGAAGACAAAACTGGTCTAACTGTAGATCTATAGCACAATTGTCTCTTCAGAGACAAATTATTCTTAAAAACATAACTAGGTTTATCACACACTATAGATTTTATCTTGTCGTCTGAGAGCAATATGGGCCAAAATTTATTAACTGTGCTGCAGACCTGCTGCACATTATTGCCATAAGTCAATGAAAGTCTAACTTTACAGCCAGTTGAATTATCATGGGGTAACTTGGACTCATATGAGCGTTTAAATAAAGGTTTGCCCTTGCTTGATCTCAAAGAAGCAACCTCACCATGTGTAGCATTCAAATCCTGCTGCTTATAGCCCCTAGCCAAAAAAATCATTACTTAATAGATACATAGCTTCAAAACATTGTATATCCTCAGTGTGTAAGCAAGAAATTGTAAGGTACTGACTTTTGGTGATATTGTTAAAAACATGCCTGGGATGCATGCTATTATGATGTAAAAAAGTATTCTTCCTACATGGTTTCATACATAGGGAGGTTTTTATAGCACCATCAAAAAGATCAATTTTCACATCTACAAAGCTTATAGTAATGGCTGAATAATTCACAGTAAATTTAAAACAATTACTTGATGTTTCTAAATAATGGACAAATTCAAGTAGATCAGCCTCTGAACCTTCCCACAATACAAAAATGTCATCCACAAAGTGCTTGTAATGTAGCAACTGTGTGGAAAAGGGGTGCCCACTGAGGACTACCTCATGCTCCCATCGTGCCAACACTAGGTTGGCGTAACTGTTAGAGCAATGAGTCCCCATTGCAACCCCTATCTTTTGTCTATAAGTACGGAAAGTAAATAGTGTGGGAAGGAATAGCCAGGGAATTGTTATGGCTAGGCTTGTATAGGCCCTAGGGCCGATAGACTAGTACCAACCTAAGAAACCTATAAACCTATAAAGAATATCATTAAACAAAAACACATTATTTTGTAGAATCATGTCCATTAAGACACCTGTACATCCAATCAATTCAGATGAATAGTCAGTATTTACAGTTAAAAAACTCTTCAAATAGGTAATGACCATTTCATGGGGTATGATAGTAAATAAGGTCTGTATATCCATGGTAACTAACAAAGTATGTTCAGAATAAATACCATGCTCTCTAGAATAAGCACCCAACATACCCAAAAAGTGCTCTGTATCCCTAAGGACCTCACTAGCTTTTTCCAAAGGTTTTGTTTTAAGTGATGCTCAATAAAAATTGAAATAAATTCTGTTGTCCAACCCCTGCCAGAAACAATAGGGTGAAGAGGTGGGTTATGTAAAGACCTTAGGTAAGCTATGAATAGTTGGTATCAAGGGATCAGCAACCAACCTAAAGTCATACATGTCTTTTTCCATAACATGTTCCATTAATAAGACATTGCTCATGGATATGGCTTATAATCCTATTTAAATCATTATTAGTCACATGTTCATAAGTATCAACATCATTGAGCATACAAATCATGGCTGTATTATATTGTGCGATATCAAGGATTACAATAGATCCCACTTTATCAGTGGGACGAAATGTTAGCACTTTACTATTTTTAAGTTCATTTACAGCCATATATTCATCATAAGATAAATTATAAAAGTTATGCTTGAAATTGCCCATTTTAAACAATTCACTTTCGACTGTCTTAATAAAAGTTTCAACACTGGAGGTATTTGTGGCATAAACAAGCTAGAATGCTTTATAGGAGCAGGCGCTGTGCATTCTCCACCAAACGCCAACTTTAATGCTACATTACGAACAAACAGTTTAACATCCAAGATGACATCTTCATAGGGTACTGCGTGCGATGGCACAAAGCTCAGACCACTATTAAGTAAACTTACTTGTGAGTCTGTGAGCGTATGTGAAGAAAGACTGTAAATCAATGAAAAGTTCTCTTCCATACACTCTCGTCCATAGCATGGTCAAGCTCCACCTGCCCCGTTCAGGCTTCCAACAACATTGGACAGGGGTTGGAACCTCAGCTACACGCACAAGAAATGGAAGTCTTCAGTGGAGCTCGATCATGCTATGGAGGAGAGTGTACGAAAGAGAACCTTCTTCCATCCGTTCAGTTATCTCCCTATCCCACATTCTTTAGTAATCTCCCACAAACCCAACCTCAGTCTAACAGTTGATGACTTTGTCCATGTTTTTATACTTTAAAAAATTTGTCTATTATCTGGAGTTTTTCTCCTTGAGTCCCCAATGAAAATGGCCCCCTGGCTTAGTTGGACTAACCAGGTTAACAAATGTCAAATAAGTAAATAATAAATAGCGGCCAATGCCACAAGATGTACCCTAATCATCCTAACTGCCTCACCAATCCTCCACCTTTCCAGTAAAAACCTCAGCACCAAACCAACTGACCAATTTCACAGCTCCAACAGTAATCTAATAAATTACTTATAGATTATCAAAGCCTTACTGCATTCTTTCCTAGCAGCTTTGGACAAGGACTACTACATCAGCCAACATGTCACATTTAGCCAATATTGTACACCTTCCAGGGCAGAATAGTATGGCTTACCTGAGCTTTGGGAGCCAGCTGCCATAAACTGTAAAACCTGACATGCTATCAGTCAAAACATTGCAATGACCAGGAATGAGCTCAGCTGAAAGAGAAAGGTTAACGGTTAAACAAAATAAAACATTCTTCCTGAGTAACACTTGCAGAAACCCAGATTTGTCTATTATCTTGAGCTTTTCTCCACAGGTCTCCAATGAAAATGGGCTCCTGGTTCAGTTGGACTAACCTGGTTAACAAATGTCAAACAAGTAAATAATAAATAGCAGTCAGTGCCTCAAGATGTACCCTAACCATCATAACTGCCTCACCAATCTTCCATCTTTCCACTAAAACCCTCAGCACCAGATCAACAGACCAACTTAACAGTTCTAACAGTAAACTAATAAATTGCTTATAGATTACCAAAGCCTTACTGTATTATTTCCTAGTAGCTTTGGACAATGACTACTACATCAGCCAACTTGCCATGTTTATCAAATATTGCACACCTTCAAATGCAGAATAGCATGGCTTACCTGAGCTTTGGGAGCCAGCTGCCATAACGTGTAAAACTGGACATGCTATCAGTCAAAACATTGCAATGACCAGGAATGAGCTGAGCTGAAAGAGAAAGGTTAACGTTTATACAAAATAAAACATTCTTCTTGAGTAACACTTGCAGAAACCCAGATTTTTCTATCTTCTTATTTAAAACTTGCACTATTGCCAGATTTTCTGAATGAAATATCACCATCTTATTCCAGAAATCCTCTTCCCCAACTACCAATGATGCCAAAATAGGCATCAATTCCAAAAAAAGGGGATATCCATTCGCTGCTCACCTTACCCCCTCTTTAAAATTGCTTTGCCAAACCACCTACCCCCAAAATAATAACCTACAATCAAGTACCCTGCTGCATCAGTAAACAGGTCAGTGCCCTAGAACACCACGTTCCTGCCCTCTTAATCATTTTGCCAAAAAGACATGCTGTTGAACTGTTGATGAACCTGCAGCCAAATAGACATGTCTTCCTTGATCTGCCACTGGTGTTGCTACTTCTCACTCTATTACAAATTAACAAATGCTCTCATAAGTGTATGCCTTGGTCCAACTACCCTGCAACAAAATGTAATAGGCCTAAGACATTCCTTGGCTTCCATGACCATCATGTTTCTTTCCTCACTGTTAACTCCACCTTCCCTCTCACTTTTTCTACCTTGTCTTGTGGAAGACTGAACATTTCTAAATTCACAGTCAACTCTAAACCCAAGAAGATTAACATCTTAGCTGGACCCACCACTTTATCCTTATCTTGTAGCATCCAAGGTCCCCACACATTTGCTCAAACACTCTCATTTTGTTAAATACCATTTCTTTGCCCTCTCCAATTAACAAAAAATAAATATCTGAATAGTGCACTGCCCTCATGCCAACCATCATCATCTGCCACACTTAATGCAATGCCATGCTAAATTTTTCAGAAGTGGCACATGCACCTTCACATCTTATAGGCATGGACTTGTTGAAATAAACCTCTTATTTAGATATATCCCCAGTAGGGGACAGTCCTGTTCCCTCACTGGTAATAACTTAAAGGCAGACTTGATATCCAACTTAGCCAGCCAAGGATCCTTAAATGTTCTGATCTCTCTTACTGCCTCATCCAGGGCAGAAAACTGCACCTCAGTATCTGCTCTATCAATGTAGTACTGACCAAATTGTGTTCCGGAAAAGACAAGTGATGTAGTAACCTAAATTCTCTCCAGCAATTTCTTGGATATCAAACATGGGGGATATGTGAAAATCACTAAATGGGGGAAATTCAAATGGAACCATTAGCCTACTTGTGGCCGATTGCTTCCCCAACAGTTTTTGAACTATACCTTCCTTCCCTGCTATGGACTTCAAATTCCTACAAATCTTAGATGGACCTCAATGTGATGCCCCTGCACTGGCCCAGTAATCAAGGAGCCTCAGTCCTAACCACTGGCAACAGTAAGGGATGTCCACACAATGGGAGGATGACAAGTACACACACAGTAAAGTACAATTTCCCTTAAGAGCACACAGAGATCACAGTCAGTCTGGGGGGATGGTTTCTCCCTCTTTCTCCAGATCCCCTGTAAGACTCCCCACTGGCACAGCTATATGGTTAAGATCTCAGCTTAGGGGTCAAGCCAAGACCTCCAGTACCCTCTTTGTCCAACCAGTGATTCATGTCCCTGCCCAAGTAGCTGACACTCACACACACTTTCCTCCAGATTCACTATTCTTCCATCCAGGACTAGCTTAGTCCTGCATGGAAGTAGCTGTTTAGAAGCAGGATGGCAGCGCGCCATGCATATCAATGAAGGCGCGCAGACTGGACTTCTAAATGGACATGAAGCATGTACGAGTGCAGGGGGCATATCTGAGAGCAGAGGTCTCAGAATATACATGTCCCTGCAATCAAGAACATCAGATTAGGAATAAGAATGAGCAAAACCGCTCATAGGTGTTCGCATACCCCCAGCAACATCCCCCCAAGTTTACAAGAGCAATAGTTAAAACATTAAATATAAAGAAGTTTACTTTTTTTATGAAACAGATTAAATTTAACCGTAGGTCCACGGGTTTGCCCATCGCTTAGCTACGGTTAATGCAGCTTAAATGGCACAAAAGGATAAAAAGCAAGATATATGCAAATGAAGCAATACAACAATAGTGTAGTGGGCAGAGCATTCGCCTTACGAGCAGTCATTCGTGGTTCGAGTCCCACTCCAGTACATTCCATTTTCCATGTCGAATCACTTTATGACCAATTTTTTTTCCATAACCGACTAAATAGCATATATTTGTGAACTGGAGTACTGCATTAAATGCAGATGTGAGGTGTCATTGTCATAATGTTATAAAGTCCACAGGTAATCAGAAGTGCCCCATACTGTATATGTACACAGGAATCAGGGATACAAATGGAAGGTAAAATGTGTAATGAATGATAAATCCATACAGTTTCCAAATCCATCACCTTCACAAGAACCATTTGACATTACTATCTAAATTAGTGCGGTGGTAAGTGGGAGTAAGCAATACTAAGCAAGAGTAAGCATATTAAAGGAGTAATAAGTGGGAGTAAGCATATTTAAGCAGTAGTAAGCCAGTTTAATCCTGTTTGTGTGGGAGTAAGCAATGCGCACACAGGTTAAGCAATATCAAAGCTCACTCCCTGTAAGCATATTTAACCGAAGGTTAGCATTGCTTACCCTCGCTCAAACCTGCACAAACCCGCTTACAATTGCTTAAAAGTGCCATAATCACTCTGTATGCAACAGCCGCTGTCCTGGCCAGAAACAAAATAAACAGCTTATGAAGGTCTTGAACCCAGGACCCTGTACACTATAATCACAGTAGTTAACCACTAAGCCATCACAACAGTACATAAGATTGAGGTATCACCAACAGATCCTCACTATAGGAAAATCAAACTGAACACGTGAAAGGAATTTATATACAGTTTTATGTTGCATAACCTACTACATAACATAAATATGTGAACTGGAATACTGCATAAGCCCAGATGTGAAATGTCATTGTAATAAAGTGTTGAAATCCCCTAATAAACACAAGGACCCCATACAGTGTACTTACACATGAATCATGGATACCAAACACATTTATAGCATGTAGTGAATAATAAATCAATGCCAAAAAACAAATATAATGCAAATTAAATATTAAGCAATGCTAAGCATTGCACAGCCCAGCTTAGCAGGTGTAAGCAATGTGTAGGCCAGCTAACTCATTCTGCCAATCGGTATAGCCCTTTAAGCAATGCCAACCTTGGGTAAGCAGGTTTGCCCATAGCTTAGCATTTTCAAAACTGTCCAATCATGGCAAAGTGTGGGAAACTGGCCCTGTTTAAACCCAACAGGCAGGAATACATCTCATAACTGGTTGCAGCTTCCTCCTGTAGGCACTATGTCTGGAATGGGAGAGGGTGTGTGTTTTCGGGTGCAGCGCTGGGGCATCCAGGAGTCCAGAGTCATGGCAGGACTTCTTGTGAAAGACCATGACCAGAGACTGCTGCAGGGCCAGTACCAGGGTTCCTAATACAAAGTGGAAGCCTGGGACCATCTCGGCAGTGACCTCACCAGTCCCACTGGCATACCCCGAACTGGTGAGCAGGTCAGGCATCACTATGCTGAACTGAAGCAGAGAAAGGGGATCTCTTGGATCAGTGGATGCAAAAGGCTAGGAGGACAGGGGATGTCCCAGCCATGTGTAAGTATCAGTCCACTACCTGTTTAATAATTGCCAGCTCATGTATATTATGGATAGGTATGGCTAAATATTCCTCTTATGTCTTTCACAGTGGCAGATGAGCAGGCTGCGAACCAGCAATCCCATGCCTGTAGACTGCAGTGGTTGCGACGCGAGGCAGGTTGGTAATAATCTTGCATGTACTGTCATAGGAAATAAATCTAAATGTAGTAGTAAGTTAATTGCCTGTATAAAACCTGTATTGTTTAAGGCATGTACTGCATACACCAGAGAATATGGCAGGAAGAGTCTCATATAGGTTGTATGTAAATAAATGCATAATAGCCTGACAATAAAGGTCTAACTGCTGGACTGCATGTGTTTACTCTGGTATCATATGGTAATGTAGAGTTGCAATCACTTAATATTACTGTTGTATTAAGCACTGCTACCCACACCGTGCTACATAAATAAAATGTGTATGAATGTCTGTATATGACTGTTGTAATCCCAACAGGTCATATAGTACAACTGAGAGAGACTTAGACAGAAAACAGTGAAAAGACAAACAACAAAATCCAAATAGCACACTCAACTGCGATGTGAACTGTTGTATTTTTTGGACACACAGCCATGGTTCAGATCCTGGGAGTGGTAGTAGGCTGTATGCAGAATAATACCCCACAACTGTACAGATATGTCCAGAATGCCCAGTAAATTGGCCCATATCTGTTGCCTGTCACCCTGTCCCCCTGGCAAATCAGTGGGATTATCCCAGACATTTAGGCAGCAAACAAGACATACAACTGATTGTCAGACATCTATAAGAGCAAACCTGTCACTCTAGCAACTCTCCAAAATGTTATGAGAGTAATTAGCCAAGTATGTCCCATCTCCATCCCCATGTTTTCAAGCTGTGACCAGAGTGCGTACAGTAACAGAGTGAGAAATATGTGCATAATACTAATGTGGAATCTGGTAATTTGTGTGGCAGCATTCAGGTAGTGCTAACAACCATTGCTCCCACAGGCCTGTCAGATATGAACACTGTGCCTAGAAATAAAAGATTGATATCCTGTATTAGTACTGTTTACTCTGGTATTGCATGGCATTGTTAGTACTGCAGTTGCTCTGAATAATAAGGTATTACTCATCACTGTCACCACTGTACTACATAATACAACTGTCAAGGAAATACTGTATAAGAGTGTTGTAATTACAAGGTCAGAATGTAAAACCACAGGAGAATTACAAACAGAAATCAGGCAGAGATACACAGCAATATCTATATAGCACACTCAACTGTGATGGACAGTGTTTTATTTTTAGCAGACACAGCCATGGTTTGAATTCTGCGAGTGGTAGTAAGCTGTATGCAGAATCATACCCCACAAGTGTACAGAATTGTCCAGTATGTCCAGTTAATCGGCTCATATCTGCCAGCTGTTACCTTGTCTCCATGGCATATCACTGTGCTAATCTCTGACATGTAGGCAGCATTTCATGTCATATAACTGACTGTCAGACCTGTGCATATTTGGAAAATGTCAATGAAAACAAACCTGTCATTTTACAATTCACTAAAGGTTTAAGAGGGCAATAGTTGAAATATGTCCCGGTTCACCTGCATGTGGTGAAGACATGACCAGAGTACGTGCAATAAGAGATGGACAGGTATGTGCATAACATCAACCTGGAATCTGGAAATATGTGTAGAAACAGTTAGGTAGTGTTAACAAACAATACCTACATATGTAGACCAGGTAAGAGGTATATACTGTAGGTAAAACTCAGTTCATGTATATAGTTGTTGACATCCATACCACTGTCCAAACTAAGGTGATAGGGTAGTGTGCTAATACCTGTAAGGTACAGATCACAGCACTGACTAGGAAAGTAATATGAACTACAGGAATATACTAGATGTTAATTGACATCTCCCCCCCCCCCACACCATATCTGCAACAATAAACTAAATACACAACTCAATCGGTATGTGCTGCATTAAATCTACTGTTGGGACATATGTCCTATTGTTTGATAATTATTTAAATTTATTTCTATGCATGTGCCATGTTGAAATATTCCCACATTGGTGGCATGATGTCATTAATCTACCTGCATGCTGTTGTAATGACCACTGTGGTTCCATATATGTATGTGTTCTGTTTGCTATGCAACTGTCCCATATCTGGTATTTGGGTTAATGGGAATATCTATGCATGCTGCTATACCTAATCCTGGAATGTGTTGACTATTACTAACCCACATATGTTGATAAAATTTAAACACCATAGCACGTTTGGGAAGGCCTGTCCTGGCGGACTCACCTGCCCCACCTCAGCTGGCCATGGCACCAGGCACCAGCACATCTGGTGCCCAATCCGGGACCTCCTTGTTCATTGGTCCTGCACCACCTTCGGGTGGAACCTCCCGAGGGGATGGGGCTTGCCTCCCCCGGGAGCGGGCATGGACAGGACACTGTCACCCATCACCAGGTCTGGGTCATGGTGTGTAGCGAGCTCCGGAGGGAGTTCAGAGATCTGCTACGCCAGCTAGAGGGCCATGTGTCACAACTAGAGGGTCAGTCTGGCCCTCCTACTCAGCCCCCAGCACAGTCACCTTCAAGGCTGTGAAGGTGCAGTGGTGACTCCCCATGGGTGGGGAACTCAGTCCCTCTGTTTCCACTAGGGGGCTCATGGGCTTCCAATTTACAAACAACCCTCCCCATCAAAGTGTTTACCCCCATGTATCATATACTGCCACTGTATGCGTCTTGTTTGTCTTGTCTGTTAACCTACCCAACCTACCCGCCCAAATATACCTACTATCCCTCCCCAACATCCCACTCTCACCTGAAAATAAAAAAAAGGCAATCTGTTCCCCCAAAAAAAATCTCACCCCATACATAGCTGTCCACTGGACACCTGTAATCTGGTCTAATTGGCTTAACAACATATCATTGTTGTCTTCACCCCATTCTCAGGGGTAAGAGTGTCCAAATCTATCTGCAAATTCAGTGTTTATACACAGCTGTTGTTGTAGAAGAAATGGGCAGCTATGGACCTTCCCAACACCATTCCTGCACATCCCTACCTATTTTCCCTACTGTCTGTCCCTCTTTGTGCCTCTTTTTCACCACTTTCCTATGAACCCCTTTTCATTTCTTTTAAAGTAATTAGCATGTGGGAATGCGGGAGTAAGCACTTTTAAGCAGCAGTAAGTGGGTTTAAGCCTGTTTGCATGGGGGTAAGCAATGCCTACACAGGTTAAGCAATTTAGAAGCTAAATCAGTACAAGAAACTGTAACCGGAAGTTAGCATTGCTTACCTCTGTGCAAACCCACGCATACTCTACTTAAAAGTGCTTAAAAGTGCTTTAATCACTCTGTATCCAAAGGCCCTTGTTCAGTCCAGCAAGAAAATAAACAGTCTCTACAAGGTTCAAGCCCATGACCCTGCACACCATAGCCAAAGTGATTTACCACTAAGCCAAGTCAGATATATATAACCCTGACGTTTTCACAAACATATCATCCAGCACAGTCATTCAACAGTACAGGAAATGTATTTAAACATGTAGATATGTGTGTGTGTGTGTGTGTGTGTGTGTGTGTGTGTGTGTGTGTGTGTGTGTGTGTGTGTGTGTGTATATATTTATATCTAAATAGATATATAAATGTCTATCTCTCTCTCTCTCTCTATATATATATATATATATATATATATATACATATGCATACATCTATAGCTATATATGTCTACATATATATGTCTACACACACACACACACACATATATATATATATATATATATATATATATATACATATATATATATATATATATAGCAATATATATATGTAAGCATATATATATCTATATATGTATATACAGCTATATATCTATAGATATAAAAGAGAACATAACAAATACATATATAACCACAGGCACCGTTAATGGGGGTGAGAGGGCCCAAGCTAAATACATCTTGTACATATTGATATTACCCCCCCCCCCCGACAGCAAAACAGGATTGCCCTGCAATACAATACCAACTGTTGCAAGTCCCATAACCAGGACCTGACACAACATGGGCACAAAACGTTAACAGTTATCCATCCCACCTGTATGATGTCAGGCTGGTATCAATAACATATCATGCAGTACAGTTTGGCTATCATTGGGAATGTACAATATGGAAGCAATAAACATTCCTAAGATACACACACACACACACACACACACACACACACACACACACACACACATATATGCAGATACACACACACACACACACACATATATATATATATATATATATATATATATATATATATATATACACACACATGTAACTACACATACACACACAGAGATATGTATAGGAATGGTCTATATTAGATCACTGAATGCTTAAAAAAGCAAACAGTGATTAATCGGCCCTATGAAAGCGAAAGCTTACAATGTCGAAGTGTCAGAACAGACATTTTTTTCCAAGTGAAAAAAATCACTGTTCCAACAAAAAAAAAATAATAAAAAGCAATTTCAAACATTACATTAAGTGAAGGGCTTTGCCCCCCCCACCCCACGATGTGGTGGTCTGCACCCCCCACAACCCCCCTACTTAAATATACCAACTCTGAGACCACACTACAGTGCCGAATATGGCAAAGTACCGAAGCGGCCAAGTGAATTCTTTCCCAGGGAAAGAATTCTCTTAACAGCCACTTCGATATTTTGCGTTTTCAGCCTTTTAAGTTCGAACAAGATGCATTCGAAAGAATGCATCTTCGGTCTTCTAATATAGACCCGTATAGGAAGATACATATTTAGAGGGTACACACCATATGGAACAGCCAGTATTCCTCCAGTTGCCACCTTATCAAATGGACAGTGTATGAGTCACCCATACAAAAGACAATTGTTGCCTGAAACATATACCTACAGAGAGGTCAAAGGATATAACACCACACACAGGTATGCATACATGAGAAAGCTTTATTTGTGCACTATTACAGTTGTATATGCCATGTCATATAGCTGTTTAGACTTTGAAATACATACAAACAGATTAATGCAACTCTCAAACAGATCATTTAATACAGTAATCAGAAAGTATAAGATATGTTACTGTCCAGGCCAAGACCTTCAAGTAGTACAACAGTAAAGACAGACTGGGCCACAGGATAACAATCAATCAACAGTAAGTATGCAGATGTATAGTACAGCCGCCTCTAACTACACTCTGTACACAAAAAAACTGCCTTAACCACTCTGTATCCAACTGCCCTTGTTCTGCCCAGCAATAATATAAACAGTCTTTGCAGGGCTTGAATCCAGGACCCTGTATACTACAGTCATAACAGTTAACCACTGCACCATGACAGCTGTGAAGACAGTTGTTGTTTTCTGAATATGTCTGTCAGTACACATATTGAATATAATTGAACAATTGCTGTGACTTCCACAATTGTGTAGTACTTGTTACTGATATTACTGTTGCATCACATATATTGTTATATCTAAATATACACATATCAGATACATACGGTGTGATACATCTGGGAAAGTATACACAACAGTAATGTTTACACATGACAAGGATATGGATATATACATATACATATGTAGATATATGTCTACATGTACATACACATATATATTCATATATATGTATTTCTACACATCTGTATAGTGCATCATACATATGGACATTTATAGATCTCTCTGCATATATTTATGTGTGTGTATGTGTGTGTATATATATATATATATATATATATATATATATATATATATATATATGTACATCCTATATGTACAGATATACCTATTTATGTCAATATATATGTAGATATCTATAACTATATATGCATATATATCTTAACAGATATACCTATTTATGTTGATATATATGTAGATATCTATAACTATATGTGCATATATATCTATATATCTGTATATGTGTAGACATATATAGCTGTTGCTACTGTAACAGGGGTTGTCTTAACAGATGTGTGTGGGAGGTCACATCTGCTTTTGACATGTACGCCATCGGTTACTGACAGACATCCTAAGGACATCACTGTACAGTACCACTGATAGCACAGTAATGCTCCTGTGGACTACAGCAAAGATACGTCTAATATATGTAGAGAGTCTGGAACTCTGTGATCAGTCCAGAGGTTACACAGATCCCCTTTGTGCGAGACATGTGGACCAAGCCTGACAATGTAGATGTTAACAGCCATGTACATGTGTATGTCATGTAAATATTGGACTACAAATGCCCACACAGTATATGCATTCACACACGCCTGTCTGTCCTGACACATAATACCTGGTGGTGCAGAGGTCACATGGCCACGTACTACCCAGTAGTTAGTGACATACATCTGTACAGAATCCCACTGCTTTGTCAGAAATACACAACAGTTTTAGTGGCCTGGCAGCAGTATGTCTTGCAAATATCTGGCCATAACAGCACACTGGGTAATTACACTAAGCTGCTAGGCATGTAACAAAGCACTGTGTAAACTACAGGCAGACTGCCACAACACTGGACTACATTTTGTATGGGGGAATACACATGTACCTGCAAATTTCTACAGGCATGTCACAGCACAGAGTAAGAGATACCTGTGAGAAAGTGCATAACCACGACCAATGTGAACACAGCCACAGTGACATATGACACTATATGGACTGTCTGATAAACACCATCCTCATATGTGCCACTCACACACTAACCCTACATAAAGTGGGTTACGACACAGTGTGGTCCAATGCCTGCCTGTGGTATGGGACACATGTGTTTGGCCCTACAAACATGTGAGCCGATAGGGTACCATACACTGGAGTAGCACGTAACATCAGATAAAACAGGACCAAGAACAATGGCCTCTACTACAGTCTGTGCACAGGCCAAGGTACATATTCACAATACACATACTGTCGACAATTGCCATAAGTACACAGACCCCATTACTGTACACACAACTGCAGAATGCCCAGGTTATGTCCTCAGAAATAATCTCTACTGTACATAACATGTCTAGCTGTCTGATATCTGACTGGCTCGTTATCAGGTATAATGTCATTAAATAATGGTGTACAGAACATATGCACCTCTTAGTGCATGACATATTTACAAAGGTTGACAGACTTGTGGCTGGAGCCACAAATACTGGGCCAATATTGGCATGTTGATGTGATATCCTCATACATTTACTGTCCTAATAGGATTTGTTGTGACATATATCCTATGAGGGATATGAATTCAGTAACACTCATGGCTGTCACCATGTACTGACTGCAATCCTCAGACTATGCTTCTGCATTTCTAAGATAGGTAATCTGTGAGTAACACAAGAAATATAAGACTCCAAAAACTACCCAGTCTGCAGATAACCCTACAGATGGGAGTTTCCTCAAACACATAACACTGTCATGACAAGTATTAAATGATGTAGACCAGCCATATCCACACATACCCTGTTAAACCAACATTACTCCAAATGCAGAAGAGCAACACTTACATTCTGTAGTCATGTCTGGCACATTCCTCTCCTGTTTGTTGGCCTGTCTTCACAGTGTATGTTGTTAGAGGTAAATCCTAATACCATCCGTGATGCTGTTTGCCAAACACCAACATGAGGTCCTGCTCACAGTGAATGAAAAGGCCCAACACCCACATGATATTCCTAGATATTGGAGTGTGTTTCCATGCAATTGGCTATGGGAATCTTGCCACAGCTGCTCCACATGCAATCAGCTAGAGGGAAACCGCAATTCGTGCAGATGCCATCAGCTGATCATGAGCATCACTTACAAAACACAAGCTGCTGCCTAAACAAAGCAGGTGTACTTCTCCACATCCACCAGAGAGGAAGTGAGAGAGACAGACAGAGACAATGTAAGTCAGGGAGGGGGTGGGAGAGTAAAACATAACATATTTGTGTCACACAATTGCCAGTAGGGGGTTTCAAACCCCTGACTAACTATGTACTGCTATCTCATGTCTATGCAATTATTGCATGCACCACATAACTTACATGTTGGTGAGCTGTCCAAAGGTATATCTGATGGTGAGTGACATCTGCAGCAATGATATAGGAGCAGTAAGATAGGTGTAGTACACATGCCTGTCCACATGAACAGGTGTCAATGTTGACACAGCCACACTCTCTCAGGGACTCGCACACATTAATGCAGTTGGCAGGGTCAGGAATAGACTTCCTAACTAGCTAGTTTGCCACAATATAGTAATACGCAGCTATCACATACACCACAGGGTTATCCAGATGATATATGGGCAAAGGGTATGTGAAGGTGTCTGACAAATGATGGCATGCCTCAGTAGGCCAATGGGAGTTGTAGTGAGTGTGAATTGGCTCACAATCATTATACTCCACACACACAGACACAGCGTGCCAGTTCTGACATGCATGGGTGCATTGCTTCACAGGTGTGTAGTGGTTGACTGTGCCAGAAGGCTGTACAAGGATAGGTGAATGTATACTTTGGCATCAGGCCACATGACAATGGTCTGCAGTTCAGGGGTGTAGTGTCTGGATTGGCCCAGACAGGTGGGAATTGTATTCAACATCAAGTCATCTGGATTACTATTGTGGATGGCCAGTGCTGTGCAATGTTTGCCATGTATGTGTTCTATAGTCCATGACATGAATGGTGTCTGGGATGTGCACATGTGTCACATACATGTTCTGTGACATGTGGAACTGTACCTAGGGTGTCTGGGCCATGTTGTGTACACAGATTGTTATCATCAGATGTGCCATTCCTGGCCTCATGTGGTGGGAATTGGCAATGGACACCAGGTTGACCCTTCACCTACATTGACAGCATGATACAGGTATTCCCTGGTGTCAGTGGCATCTGTCCATACAGGGCATGTTTTTAAGGCACGGTATGTCCTTTGTGGGTCACATTTGATGGCACTACAGCTGTTGCAGGTGTCCTGTGGGGAACACAGTGAAGGTGCACTGTCTGCAATTATGTGCCTATTGTAGTGATGGGATAAGGTGCCATGTCCTCTGTAGTCCACTGCAATCACACCATAGTTACTATCTGTGGGCAATATGCAGGGAACCACCAACAAAGCGGTTGTTTCCTAGCTGAGTGTGTTTGTGTATGAGACGTGGGTTGAGAGTGTTCTCTGTGTGATACAAGGGTTGCCTAATTTGTTTGCCAGGCGTTGATGTCACATGTAGGGGTATGGATTGGCAAACCCAGCCTCTCTGCTTTTTGACATCTATTATCCTTGTAAGGTGGACATAGTGACATATAATAGGCCTACCATATAAGAAATGTGCAAAATCCACTCCATAATGAGTCCAGTTGTTACACACTCACAGCCACCTCCTCACAGGACACGAATGACAGACACAGACACACTCCGAATCTCACAGTTGCCATGTCTGGGATTGGAACTCCTACCTAACTAGGACATCACACTACAGCATTGTACAGTTACAGGACACACCACAGAGATTATTGGGCATACTCTTCCTCAAGGGTGTATTTCAAAGTGAATAATCAGCAGGCTTGCCAAAGTAGGACAATGGAGGTCATATTGACTGTGAATGACCTCAAAAGGATTGCTCCCTACACAAACAAATATCCACACTTACCATGTCTGGGAATAGAACCCCTACCAAGCTAGTTTATTATATTATAGCATTATGCTGTTATAGGATGCACCACATAGACTACTGGACTACTTCTTCCCCAAAGGTGTATTTCAAACTGAATGACATCAGCAGGCTTGCCAAAGTAGGGCAATGGAGGGTGATTGACTGTGAATGGCCTCAGAAGCATTGCTCCCTACACAGACAAGCAAACGCACACACAAAAACACTAGCATCCACACTTGCCATGTCTGGGAATAGAACTCCTACCTAACTAGTATATCACACTATAGCTTTACACTTTTATAGGATGCACCATAGAGATTACTGGTCTACTTTTTCCCCAAAGGTGTATTTCAAAATGAATGACATCAACAACCTTGTCAAGGTTGGGTAATGAAAGGTGCATTTCATAGGTTTATAGGGTCATACATTGATACTAGGCAATCGGCCCTAGGCCCTATACATGCCTAGACATGACATTTCTCTGGCTATGACTTCCCACAGTATATACTTCCCTGCACCCCTATCTAGCAGGGCAGCTGACATGATCCCCAGGGTGAATGTCCTATCTCCCATCCAATCGTCCAGGTTCCATTTGAAGAGGGCCAAAGGAGCACTCTGCTTGACATGTGTGGGCAGTCTATTCCAGAGTCTGGGGAGTGTCTGGGTCAGGAACACATCCCTCCTGCATGTATTCTTCATTGTGATGACAGGATTTGGATCCCTGGCACATGTGGCTGTGAAGGTTTGGAATTCTCTAAGTGTAGCATGTCCAACAGCTGTGAGTTTGACATGACATGTTATGTTAAGCAGAGATCGCCTCTGAAAACACAATACATGACAGAGTATTGATGGCTGATTTTCAGACGGTCAGCATAGGGTATCTGGTTTAGGCCTATGATCATTTTGTGAGGTATGTCTGCAGCCTCTCTACTTGTTGCAGATGTCTTGTGAGGTACATACAAGACAGGCCATTGTAGTCTGTACTGGGTTTACTGAGAGATGCCTACAGTGGGACAATAGGCTCCTTTTCCTGAATGTAAAGCCCTTAGTGGGAGGTGTGCCACATAGGTGAGTTTCCTGACTGTTGTGGCAATGTGGTTATAAAAGGTGAGACCAGTGTCCACCTGTGTCTCTATGTCTGTTATCACACTTTAGGTGTTTAGTGTACTGCCACCTATGTGGTACTTCACAGGTACAGTCCTTTCCCAATGGGGATAGCTCTCTCTCTCTCTCTATATATATATATATATATATATATATATATATATATATATGGGTCCACTACATATTACCGAAAGCTCACATTACCGAAGCCCATTTGACTGAGACCATAATACCGAAAGTTCATTTTACCGAAAGCCCATATGACTGAAAACTCATTTGACCGAAAACCAGCACTGGCAGGTATATGCCCATTTCCCCACTGTAGCGCGACACTGGAGTGATAATATTAAGTTGGGGGGGTGTGGGGGCACAGCCCCCCACATAATTGCAGTTTATGTACTATTATATTAATGTGTATCCATTAAATATACATGAAAACTTATAACATCAGTACAAGGTTATTGCCCCCCACAACCCCCAACTTAATATTCTCACTCCAGGGTCGCGCTATACTGGGGAATTGGGCATATACCTGCCAGTGCTGGTTTTCAGTCAAATGAGTTTTCGGTCATATGGGCTTTCGGTAAAATGAACTTTCGGTATTATGGTCTCAGTCAAATGGGCTTCGGTCATATGAGCTTTCGGTAATATGTAGTGGACCCATATATATATATATATATATATATATATATATATATATATATATATATATATATATATATATATATTGGTATTGATCTTGAGGCCATGGCTCAGGCAGCAAACATGTTTTTCTGTAAGGGCCTACTGTAGAACATCCACATCATGTGGGCATTCAATATTTGTGCCAGTATGCAGACAACTGCGACTTATGTTTGCAGATGTCCCTTACTGTTGGACTGTACTTCAGAGCAGTAGATGCCAAACGAGGGTGGTGCCAGGGCTGAACCCTAAGGTACTCCAACTGTCACTTTTCCTGGGGCTCGGGTTAGTGTCACCTACATTTATAGTGTGGGTTGTGTCAGTGCAGCAGTTGTCAGCCCATCAGGTGACATTGGGATTAATGGCCAGCATGATACATTTATCTATGATTACAGACTAGGGAAATGGTTTCGAAGGGCTTGGCAAGGTCCAGATAGGCTGTGTGAACCACTTTACCCTCATCCACGGCTCTGGAGATGGATTCACAGTTGTCATTCAGGTTGAGGTGACATGATTGGCCCTTCACAAACCAAACCTGGTTAGGGTCCAATGTTTGCAGGTTGACAATGCCTTTGTTTTAATTTCCATGATAATACATTCCACAACCTTGCAGAGCAGGCATGTATACTGCTGGAGTTGTAGTTCCCAGAATCCAAGGTGGATCCCCCCTTGTGGACTGGAATAACTGTAGCTGTGCACCACACAGTGGGTATGAAGCCTGAGGTGTGGCTATGATTAGACACGGCATGTAGGTGAGGTGCAAGTGCAGTCTGTACCTCATGTAGTACACAGCCCGGGATGTTGACTGGTCCCATGGCTGCTGTTATCATAGCTCTGTAGAGTGTGGTGTTTACCTATGTGGCCATTATTACTGGCATATAGCAATCTATCCGTGTTGAGATGGGCTCTGTGGGGGTTTGGAGGGGGGTGCAGTTGCTACTGAATCAATCTGCCAGGATATTGGCAATATCCCTGGGAGGAGTAGATCTAGTACCATCCTGTTGTAGCCCAAAGCAGTTCTGAGCATTGCCATTTAGAGTCCTCCCATAGCTATGGAACAGCTTGTAGTTTCCTTTGGCATCTGTGGATATATTAAGGTCATAACTAGCCTTGGTGGATGTTATGAGGGGTCTCTGCCTTCTAATGTAGCTGGTAAGGGTGTATTTTGCAACCTGGAAAGTCCCTCATTTCTGCAAGTTTCCTACTTTTGTTGTACAGTATGTTTATGGCAGGGGGCCACCACATTGGCATCCTTTTCTTGGATGGAGAACATTTTGGTTCACTATTGGATGACACGATTTTTCCAAGAGTGGATGTGCTCATACAGTGCCTTCATGTATGATTCAGCAGTTGTCCTTTCAGTTCCCTTCTGCATGGGTGTCATGACTTTAGTCACGTCTGACATGTGTAGCATGACATTGGCTTTGGAGATGTGTTTTACAGAGGTGTCCTTACTGGGGTGTGGTGGAGGGATATGATGTTAAGGGTGATTAGCTCATGGGCATACCTGACCACCAGTGGGGTGACCATAGGTGTGGAGCATTGATGTCCTATGCTGGTAATGACCATGTCTAGGATATTTGAGCCCCTGGCGGGACTATGGGTTACATGATCCAGGGCATTGGGAATTATGACTTCCAAGAACCGTTGGGCACACATGTTGGTACACATGTAGTTTTCCCAGTTAATGGCAGGGCAGTGTAACTCACCCAGTATTAGGGTGTTTGCTTGTATCATGATATTTCACAGTATGTTTCAAAGGCTGTAGTGGGTATCATGGGGCATGGTGGGGGATCTGTAGCAAGCTATACAATGTGGAATGCAGTCTAACCTACTGTTAGTTGCACCAGGGGTATTTCAGACACATTCTGTTGGGCAAGTAGCCTGGTGGTGTGAATATCCTTGGTGAATATGGACACTCCTCCACCTTTATTGTTTTGGTCCTGGGTTGGTGGCCAACAGGTGTGGTGAGAGCTGTACCTGGTATTGCATGGGTGCTCTCTGGAGGCTTGTATCAGGTCTCTGTTACTGCACAGTTATCAATGTTCTCCATTTGTAGGTGTGTGTAGTGACTGTGAATGGCCAAAAAAACATTGCTCCCTACACACACACACACACACACACACACACACACACACACACACACACACACACACACACACACACACACACAGATTCACACTTGCTATGTCTGGGAATAGAACTCCTACCTAACTAGTTTATCACAATACAGCATTACGCAGTTATAAGAAACACCAAATTAATTACTGGGCTACTCTTTACCCAAAGGTGCATTTCAAAGTGAATGACATCAGCAGGCTTGCCAAAGAAGGGCACTGGAGGTTGTAGTGACAGTAAATGGCCTCAAAAGCATTGCTCCCTACACAGACTAACATGCACGCAAACATCCACACTTGCCATGTCTGGGAATAGGACTCCTACCTAACTAGTTTATCACACTACAGCATTACGCATTGATAGGACACACCATGGAGATTACTAGGCTACTCCTTCCCCAAAGGTGTATTTCAAAGTGAATGACATCAGCAGGCTTGCCAAAGAAGGGCACTGGAGGTTTCAAAGACTGTGAATGGCCTTAAAAGCACATGTCTGGGAATAGGACTCCTACCTAACTAGTTTATCACACTACAGCATTACGCAGTGATAGGACATGCCATGGAGATTACTGGGCTACTCCTTTTCCAAAGGTGTATTTCAAAGTGAATGACATCAGCAGGCTTGCCAAAGAAGGGCATTGGAGGTTGCAGTGACTGTGAATGGCCTCAAAAGCATTGCTCCCTATACAGACAAACTAGCACACACACATAAACATCCACACTTGCCATGTGTGGAAATAGAACTCCTACCTAACTAGTTTATCACACTATAGCATTACACCCTTATAGGACACGCCACAGCAATTACTGGGTTATTATGTCCCCAAAGGTGTATTTCAAAGTGAATGACAACAGCAGGCATGCCAAAGTAGGGCATTTTAAATTGTAGTATGTGTGACTCACCTAAAAGGCATTGATCCCTACACAGACAAACACACACACAGTTGCCACATCTGAGATTAGAACTCCTACATCACACTACAGCATTGCACAGTTGTAGAATGCGCCGGGGAGATTACTTGACTACTACATTTCCAAAGGTGTACTTCAAGGTGAAGACATCAGCAGGCTTTCCATAGTGGGGCAATGGAGAGGGCAGTATGTGTGCATGGGTCATAACCTATTCATCTAGAGGCAGACACACCACACTCAGGCACACACAGGTTTGTATTCCACAGGTACGTGTATACAACTGCTAGATGACTACTGACTTGTACAGTCATGTTGCACAGTTAGCACTAGCACCACAAACTCTATAATACTGAGGGATTCCAGAGGCAAATGTCTACGGTGAGTGACATGTACACATCATGTGGTTGTAGCCAATTGGCTGTGTGCTGGGTGGGACAGGCCTCATAATGGAAGGCTCTTTGTCGCTGACACTCTCTTCCACACATCTATGTATGTGTACTTTTGGCATATTATAGTGTGTTGTCCTTGGATATATGTGTGTATTCCTATCCAATGTGTGTGCAAAGCATGACTGGTGCATACTGAGGAGTGTATGCACTAAAATCTGCAACTGTCAGATATGTATAGTCCATTGTTGTTGCCAGACATGGGCTTCATTTCTATAATATTGTGAGCATGGCCAGTATTACCTTTCAGTATTTTGTTGTCTGACATTACCTTCATTTCTCTAAGTGTGGGAGCATGCCCAGTATAACCTTCTGTATTGAATGTGCAAATCCATTCCAGGTAGATTGTACTCCAGTGCAAACTTTTGTGTTCTACACCTACAGCAAGCAAACTGTTTCTGCAGGATATCTGTTGATCACTTGATGATACGGGGTCAAAATGGGCAAAGGATAGTGGGTTACTGTAGGTAATTGTGTCTGTGCTGCTTCTGCTACATGGTCCTGGTGTTAGCTGAGATATTCAGACATGTGTACTGTTATACATTGTGATGTTTTATGTCATCAAGTACTGTCAGGTAGACATATTTGCTTGCATTGATGTCCTGCGGAACGCAGGGTGAATGCAGCTGTGTCCAGTATTGTGGTCAAACGACTACATATTCTTGCCCACTCATGACATTCTGGACGGGGAGCTGCAGACACTTGCTGCTGGGTCTGTATAACTGGTTCAGCCCTTTGTTACAGTGGTAGGAGAGGATCCCATACTTGTACCTCTATTGATGTGACAGTATGGCCTTATCTTGCTGTGGCGATACGTCACAGCTGTACAGATTCACACAGGTTACCCAGAGACAGGGGTCATAATTTGGGACATTACACTTATGCATTTGTGGTTTACGAGCAGGTTTGTAGCCACCCATTCTTGTGTTTGCAGCCAGGGATAGTATGTGCACATGGCTGAGTTTCGGACTTCACACACTTCATGCTGCCCATGCTCCCACCCCCCCCTCTATTATTCTATTCTCTTCCATACATTATGCGAACATTCTCTGATATTTTTCTTACAGTTATCACCTCATTACAGCAATATATTGGTGTTGGTCCACATTTCACGCAGTATGACATGGTGGACATGTTACTGTGATTTGTCCACATGGCCTTGCATATGGGTTCTGTGGACTGTGTTATATTGTTATTTGGGAGTCCATGAAATAACATACATTGGCAGTATGGGTGAGACACAGGCCTTTGGCAGAGGACTGTTGGCCATTTGGTAGTGATGAAGGCCAGCTGTAGCAGGCTGTTGCATTCTGTCAGTCCTACATTCCCAGACTGCAATACAGTATATTCCCCAGGGGTGACAGGGTAGGTGTGCTAGGTGTTGATGCCAGTACTTTCTGTCAGTATTGATCCAGTGGTGTGGATGCTGGCAGAGTGCTGCTTACAGCTAGGGACACACCTGCATAGGACACCTGCTCTGCATGCTGCATTCTTTCGCTATTGCCATACACAGGTGGGGGTCATATTGTACTCATTACTAACAGTAGGGATAAGACCAGAGAGGTACCTTTGGGTGGTGGTTGGGTGAGCTGGGTGCATGTGTGCTATGGACACTACTTGCATCTGACTCACAGATATGCATGGGGCATTACAATTATGCTGGCATGTGCAGGAACATCAGCTGTTTCTCAATACATCATTCCTATAACCTTTGTGGTCTGCCAGTGTTTGGCCAGATGACATTGGTATTCCCTACTACAAGCCCAGATAATGTGCTGCAAACCTATATGTACAATTCCAAGGGTGTGTCCAACTGACAGTTGCATATTATGCACTGTCTGTCTGGGGTACTTCCACCTGTGTACTGCTTGTATATCTGGCCCGACAGTCATGCCATGTCCATCTTTCAGATGGTGACATATATTACTTCCAAACATTTATAATGGCTTACTGCTAGACTGTGTTATACTGGGAAGCATTGTGTTTGGCACTGCAGTTGTGAGGACTTAGCCCTATCATCGGCAGTACTGGGCAATGGCCACCAGGACAAACCTCACCATGCATACATACAGGCCACTCTCACACAATATACAACACACACCAACCAAACACACGCAGACCTGCATATTGTACACATGCTACACTCTATCCTGCTGCCTTGGCCAGCTCAGATAATCTGTGCTCCACTGTTATTATACCTACACATACATGTTACTACATTTCTACATAGGACTGAGGGGCACACCTGTGTGTTACTACGTGTCTACATAGGAATGGGGGGGCACATCTGACTGTTACTACATTTCTACATATGATTGGGGGGTACACCTGACTGTTACTACATTTCTACATCAGATTGCGGGGGCACACCTGACACATGTACACATTTGCTATGACTGAACTGGCATGTCAGGTACTCCATTTCATTCTGTATTCTAACCTGTCATGCTGACTAGTGGCATATCAGTGTACTACAGGTCTTAGGTTTGATTGAACTACATTTCAGTTTCTGACTTCTTACCCTTCAGAACTGTTGTACACTGCCTTAACTGTTGTAGTCTGTCTGTCTATAGCCATCAATCAGAGGCAACACAGCCTTTGTTTGTGTTTATCTACACCTGTCCTGCTGGCTGAGGCTGTTGTTGGGTATGTGAGCCTCCCTGACTGGCATGTGTTTATCATATGGACACACATGTGGCCCAGCACATTTCCTGCAGTGGGTTTTGTCACTATGTGTAGTACTGGCTACTATGGTGACACCAGTATTTGTTACAGATCTCATGCTGCCACTATAGGAGTCTACTATCTGCTGGCATCCCATTCAGCCACCCGATTCCCTTGCATGCTCACATCCATACCATAGATACAAGTAACAACACATACTACTCCATTCGGCAATTGGTAGGAAGAGTGATTTACCTTGTGGCTGTGCCAGTATTGAGGATAGTGCTGGAGGGCTGCCTATGTCAGATGCACATAGTACACTCCCTATACATGGTTGAGCACAGGTAGTGTCATGTTTGGCATCCCTTTTACTGTATGTGTGAGTCAGAGAGAGGTGTCATTCCCTGGATTCCTACTGTGTCAGTGTATGTGCTATGTGTTGCCTCTTTGGCAAGGCCAGGGCATACTAGGCATGCCTCCTTCTCCCTACTGGGGCAGGCTCAGGTTGTTCCTCCTCCAAGTCACTCTTGCCTGTGAAGACCTTGGGAATGATGGGGGGGGGGGTTGTGTGGCCCGGCCCCATGCTGTTCCTGCTGCAGCTGTTTCCGCAGGATCATATTGTGTAGCACGGCACATACAATGACAATTTGAGTACATGTAGCTGGTGAGTACTGCAAGGCTCCACCAGATGTGTCCAGGCACCGGAACTGTGACTTGAGCATCCCAAACACATGCTCTATTATAATTCTGGTCTGTGCGTGACCTCATTTTCGAGTTCTTGTTTGGGTGTGTGTGCATTTCTGATGGGTGTCATCAGCCACGGCTCCAGTGCCCTCTGCTGTAAAGAAAGCTAAGTCAATCATTTCTTGTCTGTCCTTTGAAGTTGAAAGTATTTCATGCCTATCCTTTTGAAGTTAGAATTTGGAGTCGATGAGTCTGGAGTGAAGCATCCTGCCTATTGTTTTAACTTAAGGAATAATTACTAGAGCTTACATATGGAATGTATTTTAGTGATGTAGTTTCCTGCAGGTGCAAGATAACAATAATGTAGTATCTGCCAGTCTGGGAACCTTGGGAAAGTGTGGAATGATGTAATGGGAATCAGGACTGAAAATAGCAATTGAAACAGAGAAAATCAGAAGGCATTAAGCATTTTGTCTTGACTATCCAACTCACAGCACTGTCTTGCTCATATGTAAGTTATCTTAGACTTGTGTTTTCTTTTAGAAATAGCTAGGAACTAGAAAGATTAGACTAAGTGTTTTTCTGTAATGTTAGAACTGTACTATTGATTTATTTTAAGTATTTCTGTGTGATCTCTGAACTCTTGACCAGCACTGTGTAGTAGAAAGTATTGTCTTGTGGTTTTAATTATTTATTATTAAATATTTTAAAACCTTTTAACTGTGGCTGTTTTGTGTGGAGATAAGTTAAGCTCTAGGAGTACATTGCATGTGTATAAGGATACTGTACCAAGTCACTCTAATAAGCCTTGACTGTTTAGTCACAACTATCAATTGGATAATAATATTACACAGTAGTAATTGGACACCCTTTTAAGGACCTTTGAGTAGCTGATAAATATTAGTGGGTGGTGGCAAGTGGAACTACTGCATAGTCTGGGAGAAAGAGGCACAGCTGGAGAAACTGTGCCAGCCTTCCCCAGGAGTGTCTGTGTGGTTGTATAAACATTTCTCAAAGTGTGTGTGTGTGTGTGTGTGTGTGTGTGTGTGTGTGTGTGTGTGTGTCAGATACTTGAGCAGGGACACGAAGCACTGGTTGGACAGAGAGGGTGCTAGAGGTTTTAGCTTGCAGACAAAGCTGAGATCTGGACCCTATAGCTGTGCCAGTGGGGAGTCTTATTGGGGACCTGGAGAGTAAAGGTGCTACAAGCCCAGGACTGACTGTGATCTCTGTGTGCTCTTAAGGGAAATTGTACTTTACTGTGTGTATTTGTTATCCTTTCCTCATATATGAGATGCCCTTTCTGGTGTTAATGGTGAGGATTGAGGCTCCTTAATTGTTGGGCCAGGGCACAGGTGTCACAAGTCTATAACACACACTACCTCAGGGTATTCTGCTATTTGGTGGAAGAGATGCATTTTGCTGGCCAACGCCTGTTGGGAAAATATACGTGCTCACCGGCATGTGCTGACATGGCATCTAAGAACTGGTGGAGTACCCTGGATGCTGATGCCTGTGAGATCCCCATGATATCCCCAGTTGGCCTTTGGAAGGTACCTCTGGCTAGTATTCTTAGGCCTAGACATACCTTGGTTTCCACTGGGATGGGTTCCCCTCTGTTAGTTCTATGTGTCAGGTGTGGCCGACACAGCTCAATAGTTTGCTATAGGAGGTCCTTGCCCACCCTATAGAGCTCCACTATCTCCAGCTCATGTAGCCCCTGCTAGGTTACTCTGGGTCTGTACACTCTTCTCCGTCTCCTTACTGTGGGTTGGTCGACAGCATTCTCATCCTCACCACCCTTAACCTCTTCCACATGCTGATGTATGATAGCTTCTGCAGCCCCTATCATTTTGTTGTTTTTGTTTGTTAAAATGTCCTCGCTTGTATACGCCAGTGGTGTAGAGAAAGTGGGAAAAAACAGAGGGAAAGGTGTTTACATAGCTTATAGTAGTATTCTGGGCTGGGCTGCTGCCTGTGTAATTGGCTGAGTCTGATACATTTCACCTGCCAGCTATGCAGTTTTCCTTTATTAACTTCCTACTGCTGTTTTCTCTTCCTATTGCCTTCCTGTTTTAGCCCAGGGGCGCACCGCCCAAACAGTGCTCAAATGTACATGGAGCTGCAATTTCCTGGTTTACTTTTTTTCCCTTTAAAACATGGTGACTGGTGTGCACACCCACTTAGGCAATGTAAAGAATGCTAGGCAGCCTCAGACAGACCCCCATTCTTAGCTCTGCTAAGCTAAGGGAAAACCTGAGCCACAGGGCTCCAATACGCTTACAGTATGCCTGACACCACCCCCTATGATGTCAGCTAACTCTTAGGTTTGAACCATGCTATTCCTACACTTACACTAGTGGGTGCTGGCTAGCATTGAGGGGAAATCTGAGATTCAGTATCATTCCCCTCATTTGCATAGGATTGCCTGCTAATGCATAGTTACAGGTTCCACACTGAGCCTTCCCCCTTAGCAACCACTATTGACTTGCCATGTTGTCTTCTGCCTGCCATTGAGTATAATGGCAAAATAGTGATTTTGATTAGAATGCTTATTTCAGGTTATTTTTTACATTTTCGGCCCAATCTTGTTTGGCGCCACTGCCCTACGCTTAAACAGCCAAAATCGGCTAAAAAAATATAAGTTATTTTTTTTATTTTTGCAACTGTTTTCCATTCCAATGGCCATATATATGGCCATTGGCATGGTTTCCACATAATATACACACTTTATTTGGAGCTGTCATAGCTCTGGTTTGTAGTTTGCAGAAATGTACTCGGTTACTGAGTAAACTTCTACACACTACACTAGTCCTGTACGGCCAGCTGACAGCTTCCTGGATTGCAAATTCGCCTCATTTGCATAGTTTCATCTGCAAATGGGGTCATTTGCATACAGGAGCTGTGTCTGCACAGGAATTGCGCAGGAGTGCTCATGCACGTCCCTACAGCTTATTCCTTTATTGCATGGTGGCCATATTATCTCCAGGAGCTCCTGCACTGTTCCTGCACACCGTGCAGGGCTTGCTGAATCCGGGGGTTTGAGATTTGATTTATACACACACACACACACACACACACCTACGCGCGTGCGCACACACACACACACACACACACACACACACACACACACACACACACACACACACACACACATACACACACACACACACACACACACCTGAGGAAGGCTGGAACAGGTTTACTAGCTATTCCCCCTTCTGCCCAATCTATAAGGTAGTTATCACTGCCACCAACCCCTACTTATCAGCTACAATAAAGGCCCTTACAAAGGGTGACAAATTCTACTATGTAATGTTACTATTATCCAAATGGTGAGAGTGACCAAGACCAAGGCTATTTAGGAGTGGCCTGTACAGTGTCAGCAAATACATATGCAAATACTCCAAGAGCTTAAATATTTCTAAACAAACCAGCCACAATTAAAAGGTTTAAATATATCTAATAATAAATAATAAAAGAACGAGACAATACCCAATCAACACAGTTACTACAGAGTTCAGAATCACAGGAAATATTTTAAAACAACAGTGCAGGACAGTCTCAAATAAATACAGAAAACATCTGAACTAATCTTTACTATATTCCTATCTGTATCTAAAATAGATTACTGTAACCTAGACTTACTTACAGAGAACACACATGCAGAAGTGCTGAATGGATGTTTCTAGGTCCAAGACAAGATACAAAATGCCCAGTCTCTGTATCTGAGGCAGTTCTTAAATTATCACATATTACTGTTGGGTTAAGCTGGATGACATCACTCTTTGTCACCTGCCTTCAGTTCACAGACTAACAGAAACTTAACAACATTTAACATTTCTATGTGAAAAATACATATCTCTCAGATGTTTGCTCAAAACTGGAAGTCATAAAAACAATTAAACACTTTTACATTTGAAACCTAGCAATTATTTTTGTTTCAAGGCAATAGGAAAACCTCTAGCTCTAGACATTGTGTCTGCTTACTGACTTACACAATCATAAAACACTTTACTTTTCAACTTATTTTCTTGAAGTTTTGCAAGTTAACTCTATATGTTCCAGCTTCTACTATTAAAACATACATTTGCACAGGTATATAGTTTATATTCATTTCTGTTCTTTTCCATTAGGGTAGACTGTGGTTACATTCTTGAAGCTCATTACATAACATACAGTTCAACACACACTTCTGAATCAGTAGTTTAATATACACATAACATACAGTTATCTTACATTTGTAAAACAAGCATATGAATCACATTAATATTCATAAATAACACATGACAGTCCACAAAATTCCAGATAGCTGGGTTAGCAGTGTCACATTTCTCCCCTTCCCGAAAACTCAAGCTAGTTTTTCAAGTGACCCTTGAGAAACCTTGCTTGAGAGGCTGAACCTATATGGGAATACCTTACCCCATTCTCTGTCTTTACAGCCCATCTGAGTTGGCATTGCTAACCCCACTGGGGTGCTGGCTGCACTGTCATATCATATGCTTGCAACCCTAGGCTCCACCTTAGTAACTTAGCATTTTGCTGGCTGTCTCAATGTAGCCATGTTAAGGGGCTGAGATATACCACTGGGTGCACTTCTTCCTCTGAGGAAATCTGACTAAGGACAGACCCACCCATGGTTTGAAGCATCCACCTGCACAACAAATTATTTGCTGTAATCTAGACTGGCTAACACAGGGGGTCCTCCCAAAGCTCTTTTAAGCTTCTGGAATGCCTTCTCATATGCTGGCATCCAAACTACCTTATCCAGTCTGTTTTTCCTTTTCAGGTCTGTGAGGGGAGCAGCTATGGTACTATAACTGGGGACAAACTTTCTGTAGTACCCTGCTGTCCATAAGAATGCTCTCACCTGAATGACTTCGACTTAGGTAGGTTCTGACCTGATCTTACTATTATCCCCTCTATGTCCCAGGTAGGAGACCTCTGCCATATCCACCTGGCATTTGCTGGGCTTAATGGTCAACCCTGCCCTCTGTAGTCCACCCAGCACCTCACTGATATGCTGGAGGTGCTCATGCCAGGAATGGCTGCAGATGGCAATATCATCTATGTAAGCAAGAGCCAAATCTCCTGCTTTTGCTAGGATATAATCTACCAGCCTTTGGAAAGTTGTTGGGCCATTTTTCATCCAAAAGAGCATCTTTGTGAACTCATACAAGCCAAAAGGAGTCTCAAAGGCTGACCCCTCTTTAGCACTGGGAGTCAAGGGCATCTGCCAGTAACCTTTTGTAAGATCAGAAGTGGTAAGATACTTAGCCCCACCCAGCTGCTCTAGGGCTTCATCTGTCATAGGCATGGAATAAGCATCTGACTCTGTGTGACTATTTAATTTCCTGTAGTCCACACAGAACCTGGTGTGCCATCCTTCTTTGGCACAAGCACCACTGGGAAGGCCCAGGGACTGCTGAACTCCTGATTTACCCCTAGTTCCAACATTTCCTCTATCTCCTCTGTCAGAGACTGTATGACCCTCTCAGACACCCTATAAGGGGCCTGCTTAATAGGACTTTGGGGACCTGTATCCACATGATGCTGTGCCAGATGTGTACACCCTGGTTTCCCAGTGAACATGCCCCCAAACTCCTGTAATACTGCTTGGATTTCTCGAACCTGGGTAGGGGATAACTGCTGGGACATTGCTACTCCTTCCACTGAGGTGTCAGTCCAAGCCTCCCTGAGGAGATCAGTCACCAGATTACCCTCAGGCTCCTCTTGCCATCCACTGTAAATACTCAGCACAAGGGCTTTCTTATCATGGTAAGGCTTCATCATGTTAACATGGTACAATTTTTGCCCCTGCCTCCTGCCTAGCAGTTCTACTATGTAGTTAACATCACTGACCTTCCTTACCACCTTGTACGGTCCCTCCCAGGCTGCCTGCAGCTTGTCGTGTCTGACAGGAATGAGAACCATTCAGAAAATACAATGAAGAACAAAGACCAGGAACCCAATGAATAAAATTTATTCCTCTCTGATGTCTCAGCATACACTGCCTTCTTAGTACTCCAAGAAGGCAGTGTATGATGAGACGTCAGAGAGGAATACATTTTATTCATTGGGTTCCTGGTCTTTGTTCTTCATTGTATTTGCTGCTGTTGCTTTGCTGCTTTGCTGTTGTTTTTGCTGCAGGAATGAGAACCATTACCTGCTGCCCTACAGCATACTCACTAGCTCGAGCATTCCTGTCATACCAGACCTTTTTCTTCTGTTGGGCTTCTGCCAGGTTCTCCTGGAGTTCTCTGAGCCTTGTCCTGAGGTTTAGGACATATGCCACAACAAACTCTTTGTGGGATTCACACTCACCCTCCCGCTCATCTTGAATCAAATATAGAGGTCCCCTCACCCTATGCCCATACAGCAACTCAAATGGTGAAAAACCTGTGGATTTGTGGGGAGCCTCTCTGCAAACAAACAACAGATGGGGTAAATATTTGTCCCAGTCCCTCAAAAATGGTCTGCAAATGCCTGAAGCATCATCTTGAGTGTAGAGGTTAACCTCTAAACAAGACCATTAGTCTGGGGATGGTAGGGGGTGGTCTTTGGGTGTTTCACCCCACTGTACTTCCACAGACAAGCCAGCAAGTCTGACATGAAATTGGCACTGCTGTCAATTAGTATTTCTTTTGGAAAACTTACCCTGCTGAAAATTTCTAACAAAGCATTTGCCACTTTTTCTGCCTCATTGGAGGACAGAGCCACTGCTTCAGGTATCTGGTAGCATACTCTACTACCGGTAGGATATACATTTCCCTGTGGAACTTGGGGTAGTCAAAGGTTCCATAATATCCATAGCTACCCTCTGAAATGGCAACACAATCACAGGCAAAGGCATCAAAGGAGCTTTCACATTTTCTCCTGCCTTGCCTACCTTTTGGCACTGCTCACAGGTCCTGAAGTACCTCTGTTACATCTCAGGAAATCCCAGGCCAATAGAAGTTCTGCATAATATGTCTCTTTGTACATTTTATGCCCATATAACCTGCAAAGGGAATATTATGGGCTATGGCTAGAAGTCCCAGGTGGTAGACTTGGGGCACTACCAACTGCTGTATTCTCTCACCCTCTAAACCTCCCTCAGGGGTCCACTCTTTATACAGTAACCCTTTGCCCCAGTATAAAGATTCCCCCTTCCCTTGAGAATCAGGTGCCTCACTAGTTACCTCATTCAGGCCTTGTAATGTAGGGTCTGAGAGCTGAGCGTGTCTCAACTCTCTGGCTTTGTAACCCTTCCCAGCTCCCCTTCCTTAGGAAGTATGTTATCCTCTGACAGCGGGGACTCACTGTCAGCCTGGGTACTACTACTCACCTCTGCCCTTGCAGATACTCTGTCCAAGGGAACATCAGTACCCACAAGCAGCTGTGGTTCATCTTTAGTCTCTGTTCTACAGGGTAGCTCCCTCCCTGAAGTCACCACCTCACCTGTCCTGGCTGCAAGGGTGCAGTTCTATCTGGGTCTCCCCCAGGCTACCAGACCCACATACTTGTCTACAAGCTTGTGCATGTAACTGCATGCACACATGGTGCTGTATTATCAAAGTTATTCCCTATCAGGACATCTGCAGGGATATCCTCAAACACATCTACATGCTGGCTTCCTTTTCCACCCTCCCAGTCAAGGTGAGCCCTAGCCAAAGGTATTTGGAATGGGTCCCTCCTAAAGCTCTGACTGGAGTAGATTGTCCAAGCAAGTAGTGCTCCTCTATAGCCTGAGTAGGCTGCCCAAGCAAGTAGTGCTCCTCTGTAACCATTGCAGGCTTCACAATGGTTAGGTCAGAGGCTGTGTATCTCTTAGCCATGGCCTCTTTCCCAATCACTAAGATAGGATATAATCTCTTGTGGTAGTTTGGTACTCTTGTTGTCTTGAGACATCCTACTGTTGGCATTTTGTCATTCCCACTTAGTGGCTCTCCCATCTTTTGTTCCCCACCTTGCCGCCATGGACATCTGTATGCTACATGGCCCCCACTGGCTGAATTTAAAACATTAAACCCTTAGTCCTGGATGTGTACCTGGACTATTGGTTTCCCCTGCTACTGGCGGACTTTGTTGGGGCAGTCTGGGCTGCCCACCATGGGTTCCCTTAGACCCATGGGCAGCATTGGGTGTCCCTTTCCTGTGCAGTGATGCCCTGCTTGCTAGATATAGGTCTCCCTTCATCCCCAACTCATCTGCAGTATTGCACTGTCTATCAGTTAACCAGATTTTCATGTCCTCAGGCGAATTGCTAAGGGCTTGTTCCCTCACTAAAAGGTCTGCCAGCTTTTCAAAAGTGGTGAGCTGACATCCACTCACCCACTTATCAAAATAAGTGCTTAGTTCAGCAACATATTCACATAGACTTTCACCTGCCTTGCGCCTATGCTCCCAAACATTTTTCCTGTAAGCTTTAGGTGTTAACTTAAAGCATTCTAACAAACAAATTTTGACTGTATTATAATTTAAACAATCAGTATCAGACAGTTTAGAAATGGCAGTTACAGCTTTACCATGGAGTAAGGGGCTCAGGAACTGTACCTGGAGCTCTTGTTCAACATTATACTGTTTATATACCTTCTTAAACATATGAATGAAACTATCAAAATTGTCCCCCTCTGTAAATTATGGATGAAATTTACTGACCTTTTTTGCTTCTGGGGTTCGGATACTTCCTTCCACATTACCTCCATTACTCTGGTGAAGATTCAGCATCTCCTTTTCATGATGCTTCTGCATCTCATTCTCCTTAGCCTGCAGACATTGCAGTTTCTCATTTTCCTCAGTCTCTAGATGTCTCCATCTCTCTGCTGCCTCTATTTCCAAATGCTTGGCCTCCAGCTCAAGTCTCTAACTCCAGATGGATTTTTAAGTTCTCTGTGTAAAGGTTGAGCTGTCCATTTTTTGTGAGTTGCACATTCCCAAGGCTAGTCTGATTCTCCCCCTGGTTGTTATTCTGTGATGCAGCTGTAACTAAAGCTGCAATCATGTTTGCTTTAGTCAGATTGGCATGCACCAGTCCTTTAGCCTGGCACATATCAGCCAACTGGCTCCTTGTCAGCTTGCCATACTCGTCTGCTGACATCCTTGCCTGTGCTCCATGACTAACTAAGCTAACAAATATTTAAGAGAGATTACTGTACCCTAGACTTACTTTCAGACAACATGCAGGCAGAAGTGCTGAATAGATGTTTCTTGGTCAAAGACAAGATACAAAATGCCCAGTCTCTATATCTGATAGAGTTCTTAAATTAATATCACATATTACTGCTGCGTTAGCCTGGATGCCATCACTCTTTGTCACCTGCCTTCAGTTCCCAGGTTAACAGAAATTTAACAAACTTTAACATTTCTAAGTGAAAAATACATATCTCTCAGATGTTTGCTCAGAACTGGAAGTCGTAAAACATTTAAACACTTTTACATTTCAAACCTAGAAATTATTTCTCTTTCAAGAAAAAAGGAAAACCTCTAGCTCTAGACATTTACTGGTATACATGAAGGCTGATTTACCATGCAAGAACAGTGTAAGGGCTCCTGCATGGAAAATGGCTGCCGAGCGAGCCAGGAAAGTGTCGTTTTCATGTGCATGAGCGGCCTTACACTGTTCTAGCATGGAAAATCAGCATATATGCAAATCACCACATTTGCTGGGGAAAACCATGCAAATGAGGTGATTTTGCGATCCACCAAGCTACCAGGTCTCCGTGCTAGAACAGTGTCAGTGCAAAAATGTATTCGGCTAGTAACTGAATACATTTATGTATCTGACAAAATGGAGGCATGACAGCTTCTGTAAAAGCATGTATTATGTTTAATACACATGCCAATAGCCAAATATAAGGCCATTGACATTAAAAATGTTTTTTTTTAATTAAACCTATTTTGGCTAATCTCGACCGTTTAAGTTTAGTGCAGTGGAACGCAAATGGGATTGTGCTGAAAATATAAATAAAAATGAGAAAAGTCAATTTTAAGTTAATTCTGCATCTTGCCATTATAGTCAATGGCATGTAGAATCTAAACAACACCAGGGAGCACTGGTTATCAAGGGGAAAGGGTCCATTTTAGTGCAGTAACTAATGACCTACACACTGGGGTATGCAAACGAGGGGAGTTATACTGAATCACAAATTTCTTCAAAGTGTCAGCTTATACCTAACCATGTATGTGCAGCAACACAAGAGTGCAAGGGTAACAGCTGAATGACTTCATAAGGGGATGTGTCATGCTTGCTGTAAGCTCATTGGAGCTCTGTGGCCCGTGTTTGCCCTCAGCTAAGCACAGCTAAGGAAGGGGGTGTGTCAGATGTGTCTGAGCACTGTGTACATAGCCTAAATAGGTGTGTGCACCACGCACTGGGTTTTAAACATAAACCAAAAAAAAAAAGAGAGGAAAAGGCGGCACTGTTTACATTTAAGCACTGTGTATGCGCGGCGTGCCTTAGGGCTTAAATAAGAAGGAAATGGGAAGGGGAAACAGCAGTAGGAAGGCAATCCAGGAGAACTAGCATAGCTGGCAGGTGGAATGTATCAAAATCAGCCAAATGCACATGCAGCAGCCCAGCACACTACTATAAACTATGCAAACACCTTTCAGACTGGGTGTAGGGGAAACATCAGTAGGAAGGCAATCCAGGAGAACTAGCATAGCTGGCATGTGGAATGTATCAGAATTAGCCAAATACACATGCAGCATCCCAGCACACTACTATAAACTATGCAAACACCTTTCAGACTGGATGTAGGAGAAACAGCAGTAAGAAGGCAATCCAGGAGAACTAGCATAGCTAGCAGGTGGACTGTATCAGAATCAGCCAAATACACATGCAGCAGCCCAGCACACTACTATAAACTATGCAAACAGCTTTCAGACTGTTTTTTTGCGGAAACAGCAGTAGGAAGGCAATCAAGGATAACTAGCATAGCTGGCAGGTGGACTGTATCAGAACCAACCACTTTGACATGCAGCAGCCCAGCTCACTACTATAAACTTTGCAAACACCATACAGACTGTTTTTTCCTTCAAACTCTACGCCACCAGTGTACACAGATGGGGAATTTTTAACTGGCAAAACTAAATAAATGTTAGAGGCTGCTGCTGCTTTACTCTATCAATATGTGCAAGAGACTGAGGGTGGTGAGGAGGAGAATGCTGACAAGCGACACACAGTGAGGAGGAGGAGAAGAGTGTACAGACCCAGGGTAACCTACCAGGCCTACATGAGCTGGAGATAGTGGAGCGCTATAGGGTAGACAGCAAATCATTGAGCTGTGCCGGCCATGCCTCACAGACAGAACTAATAGAGGGGAATCCATCCCAGAGGATAAACCGTATGTCTAGGCTTAAGAATACCAGCCACAGGAACCTTCCAAAGACCAGCTGCGGATATCATGGGGGTCTCACAGGCATCAGCATCCAGGGTACTCCACCAGTTCTTGGATGCCATGACACCACATGCCAATGAGAACATTTATTTCCCCACCACCCATGAGGCATTGACCAGAAGTATGCGTCTCTTCCACCATACAGTAGAATACCCTGAGGTAGTTGGTGCTATAGACTGCATGCACATCCACATCAAAGCACCACCTGGTGAGCGGGGTAGGGTGTACATAAACCGCAAGGGCTTCCCCTCCATCAACTGCCAGGTCATGTGCGATGCCCAGGGCATTATCATGAATGTGTGTGCTGGCAGCCCTGGAAGCTATCACAACTCCCTCATCTGACATTGCTCACATCTCTATCAGGCGTTTTCCAGTAGGGGACATCCCAGATGGGGCATCTTGTGGGAGATGCTGGCTATGCACTGGAGCCATGGCTGATGACACCCATCAGAAATGCACACACACCTGAACAAGAACACCATATTGAGGCACACCAGGATAACTGTAGAACATGTGTTCAGGATGCTCAAGTTATGGTTCCACTGCCTTGATATATCTGGTGGAGCCTTGCAGTACTCTCCAGATACATGTACACAAATGTTCATAGTATGTGCCATGCTACACAATATGATCCTGTGGAAACAGCTGCAGCAGGAACAGCACGGGGCAGGGCCACACAGCCCCCCACCATTGCCAAGGCCAGCACAGGCACAGAGGGACTTGGAGGAGGAACATCCTGAGCCTGCTCCTGTAGGCAGAAGGAGGCATGCCCAGTATGCCCAGGCCTTGGCAAAGAGGCAATGCATAGCACACACACTGACACTGTAAATACCCAGGGACAGATACCTCTCTCTGACTCACACTTACAGTAAAAGGGATGCCAAACATGACACTACCTGTGCTTTACCATGTATAGAAAGTGTACTACATACATCCAACATAGTCATCCCTCCAGCACCATCCTCAATACTGGCCCAGCAACAATGTAAGTCACCCTTCCTATCAATTACTTAATGGAGTAGTACGTTCTCATACTTGTATGTATGATATGGATGCAAGCATGCAAGGGAATCAGGTGGCTAAATGGGATAGCAGCAGACAGGTATATGGGACAGCAGGAAATTCACAACAAATATTGATGTCAAAATACTAGGCAGCACTACAGAAGGTGACAACTCCCACCACAGTACATGTCATGGCTCAAATAACTGTGGGTGTCAATAGGTCACACACATGGATGTCAGTGAGGGTCACATACCCACCACCAGCCTCACCCAGCAGGACAGGTGTAGATGTCCATAAAGAAAGGCTGGGCTAAGGCCCCCAAATGATGGCAATGGTGAACAGCCCCCCAGACCTAATCAGACATACTACAACTGGTCTGGCAGATGAATTCTAATTCTGAATGGTAAGAAGTCTGAAACTGAAATTTATGCCATTAAGATCTAACATGTGTACTCTACTGATATGCTTCCTTTCTGCTCGACAGGTTACAATACAATATGAAATGGAAGCCAACAATATTTAAAGTCTGCAGGTGTGCACTCCCCCACAATCCCACATAGAAATGCAGTACCATATGGCCTGCAGCACTCTCAAATGGCCTACAGTCCTCTGACAAAGGCCCATGCCTCACCCATAGCGCCAATATATGGAATGTCAGGGGGTCCCAACTAACAATCTAACACAGTAAACAGAAAAACAAACAATAGACCTGGGAAGGCATATAATAAAGCTCACTACTCCAGCACCACCCCCTGATTATCTTCATTAGTCAGTCCCCTTCTCTGGTGCCATTTTTAAACCAACTCTCAACTACCTAACTCACATTTATTTTCCATCCTATAACTGCTTTAGGTTCCCTGCCCCTCTGTTCGTTGACCATTAGAATCCCTCTGCTCTCCCATCCCAGCTGATAGAGATTGGAAAGGACATGTGAAGCCAAACCAAAGAAATATCCAAAGACAGTACATAAGTAAATTGTTTAAGAAACCTTAAAAGCTGCAATGGAGCAGGCCATGAGCCAGGAGGCCCACATCAGTCACCTGGCGAGGTTGCGATGTGAGGCAGCCCACATCTGATGAAGTTTTATAAATAAAAATGTAATTCAGAATGTTAATGCAGAGCTTTGTTTTTGTGCTTTGTTTGTGACATTAAAGGAAGAGAATTCATCTGTCTATGAGCTTTATTGTACGCCTTCCCAGGTCTATTGTTTGTTTTACAAGTAATCTTTGTGGACCTAGTGCAATTATCTTTAGATTTTTTACAGTAAACAGAAAACAAATGTAAGGTCATATTGACAAATGCCAGTAGCATGCCTCCCCATGTCCTACTGCAAGGACTGTGTTCCAGGCCATAAATACTACTGGGATAAAGGCCCAACTATAGGGATACCTCTGAGATATTGCTTACATGATGTTAGAAAGAGGAGAGAATAACAGTGTGGGGGGTGTATAAGCATGGATGTCATGGAGTGTGTGAAGTCTGAAACCCTAATGTCCATCCATACTACTCCCTGACTGCAAACCCATGAAATAATAGCCACAAAACTGCTTGTAAACCACAATGTGAAGGTAAACTGACCAGATATATGAGTCCTGCCTCTGGATAACCTGGATGTATCTGTACAGCTGACAGGTATGGCCCCAGCAGGATATGGCCATTCCATGCAGTTGAGAAAAGCACAAGGAGGGGATCCCCAGCCAGCATACTAACAAGGTGCTGGACCATTTGCACAGAATCAGCAGTCTATTGTCTGTAGCTACCCCTCCACAATGGCAGGTGCGTGCCAGAATGTGTAGTCTATATGCCTCAGAATATTGGTCTCAGCTTCCTTCATCCTGTATTTTCCTGGTAAATGACTGTGAGCAAAGAATGATAACTGTCAGTAGTTGATGACATGATACATCACAGTGTAAAACAGTACATATGTCAGACAATCTATGCTACAACCAAACATATCACACAAGCAGCACAGACAGCAATAGTTACAGTATCCCCTGTATGTTATGCCCATTGTGTCTCCATATTGGCAACCTATCTACAGATATCCTGCAGAAACAGTTTGCTAGGTGCAGCTGTAGCACAATAAACCCTGAACTGGAGTCCAACCCTCCCTGGAATGGATGCACACAGTCAATATAGAAGGTCATACTGGGAATGCTCCTACACTTAAAGAAATGAAGCCCATGTCGCACAACACAGTGGACTACAGATATTGGTTATTTGCAGCTGACTGTGCACACACACCAAATTGTACACCACTGATACTTCATACAAACACATTGGATAGGAATACTCACACATATCTAAGGCCAACATAATATAATATGTCAAACATACACACACAGACGTGGGGAAGAGAAAGACAGACAATGACAGAGAGAATTCTATTATGAGGCCTTTCCCACCCAGTACACATCCCATTGGCCTATATCACATGATGTGCTGATGTCATTCACTGTAGAAATACCTTTAGTTAGCCTCCAGCCCTATAGTCTCAGTGGTGCTTGTGATAACTGTGTGACACTACAGTCCAAATAAGTATCCATGTAGCAGTTGTAATCTCAGTCCTATCAAATGTTAAGTTGTGTGTGAGTGTGTGTGTGTTTCTAGATGAATGTGGTTGAGGCCATTCCCACACACTAAACTTCCCTTACCTTTCTTTCAGCACTGCCGCTGCTGTCGCTCACCTTCAAAGATACCTTTGGACAGCTCTCTAACATGTAAGCTCTGTGGCACTTGTGATAACTGTGTAATACTATAGTGTAGCAAACTAGTTAAGTAGGAGTTTTAATCCTGGTCTTGGCAACTGTGAAAACGTGTGTGTTTGTGTCTTTATATACACCTGATTTTGCCATCATTCACACTTACCACACTTACTACACTTCCCTTACCTCTCCTTTAGCACAGCTGCTTATGTCACTCACCTTCAAAGATACCTTTGGACAGTTCTCCAACATATAAGCTCCGTGGTGCTATAGTGTAGCAACCTAGTTAAGTAGGAGTTCTAATCTTGAAACTGACAACTGTGAAAGGGTGTGAGAGAGAGTATGTGTCTTTATAGACACCTGATTTTGTGGTCATTCACACTTACTACACTTCCCTTACCCCTCTTTTAGCACTGCTGCTGATGTCACTCACCTTCAAAGATACCTTTGGAGAGTTCCTCAATATATATGCACTGTGGCACTCTTGATGGCTGCATAGTACTGTAGTGTAGCAAACTAGTTTGGTAGGAGTTCTAATCCTAGTCCTGGCAATTGTGAGAGAGTGTGTGTGTGTCTTTATAGACACTTGTTTTTGCGGTCATTCACACTTACTACACTTCCCTTACCCCTCCTTTAGCACTGCTGCTGTCAGTCACCTTAGAGATATGTTTGGATAATGCTCTACCAATAATCTCTATGGCACGGGTGATAAATGTGGCACAATGTAGTAGTAATAACTGCATAGTTAGGGGTTTAAATCTCATTCCTAGTAAGTGTGTGTGTACATATATATATGGCCATACCTTAAAGATTTTGGCCTCATTTACACCCAGTACACTTCTCAGTGCCTGCCTTTAGCAGTCCTGCAGATATCATTCACCTTAGAAGTACCTGTTGGATACCCTAAAGCATGTAAGGTCAGTGGTGCATGTGGTAAATGTGTAAAACAGTGGTCTGAAGACATAGTTAGATTGAGGATTTAGCCTCACTCCTGGTAAATGTGTGTGCAGGGTAAAATATTTTGTGAAAACTCTTACCCACTACATCACCAATGCCAGTATTTTCAAGGGCTGGTGATGTTCCTCACCTTAGAAGTACTCTGGGACAGCATTTATTCTATAAACTCCGTGGCGCATGCGCTAAATGTGTAACACTGTAGTGACAATACATAGCTAGGTAGGGGTTTGAAACTCAGTACTGGCAAGTGTGTGTCTATCTGTCTGTTATCAGTATCCTGTTGGTGTGATTGTGTAATAACATGATCTATTGGGGTGGGTTTTGCTAAATTATTCTATTGAGGACCTAGTATATGTCCCAATATCCACATTACAAGGCCAACAGCTGTCAAACACCTAGAGGTTGGTGTAGACAAACCAGCCCTAAATGTCTAGTGCCATGTGCAATGACTATGTGACAGTATGGATTAGTGAACAATATACACAACCCTTCTAATACTCAGAAACCACTCTCCACCCACGGATCATACACAAACACACTTGGCTAGGCAGCAACCACTATATCGGTAGTTCTCCTGTAAATTGCCCCACAGATAGTACCCTTGGTGTGATTGCAGTGGGCTACATGCCTGTTGACCACAACAGTGCCACTGACATCAGAAAGTACTTTGATGTGTTACATCTCCTGACTGAGAGTGCGTGTTATCCAGCAAGTAAAAGGACATGGCAATCTGTTCCATCCCCTCAGTAGCCCAATCAATGTGTACAGTGGCCCTTTTGTGATGTACAGCACTGGACACCTGCAACAACTGTAGAGGCTGCAAATGTACCCCACAAAGATAGTAATAGGCTTTGCACACATGCCCTGTATAGACAGACTCCTATAACTCCAATGAATCCCTGTATTATATTGTATATGTAGGTGCAAACACTGCCTGAGTTACACAGCTATGTCTCACCAAACTGGGTCAGGAATGCTACATCAGAAGATCCCAATCTGTCCACACAACATGCCCCAAATACCTCAAGCACATGTGCACACTCCAAAGGACATGCTTGTGGGATAGGTTCACAACCCAGACACTGTCCATGGTAAGTAATATAAATCACATACATCCACAATACACATCTGGATGAGTGTATGGGGAATACAATACCCACCCCTGGGGATCACTCCAGTAAGTATACTCATTAGCCACACCGGAGAATGTTTTCATGTGGCCTGATGCCAGGGTATTTCCTTGGGCTAGGCTTGTAGAGCCTTCATGGCCATTCACCTACTACACACCTATGAAGCTATGAACGAATGGATCTCAGTACTGCCAAGTGTGTGTGTGTGTGTGTGTGTGTGTGTGTGTGTGTGTGTGTGTGTGTGTAGTAATCTCAGTGTGTTTGTTTGATGAATACCCCCTGGGGGTGTGGTTATTAGCAAATGGAGGTGTGTCCAAACCCCCACATTTACCATATCCTCTCTGAAACAGATCTTGTCAATCACCATAAACCTATATACAACCCTCAGCCCTATAATCTGCGAGGCATATTCAATCACTGCTGTACAGACCTGTGAAATTTGTGCAGATACAGCTGTACCTTGCCTATGACATGGTTGATGTGTTACTGTACTGTCATACCCCTTGATCTTGCTGCAGGGCCCCATCCCGGTGACAAACAGAGGCCTAGAACACAAACAGGATACAGCATGTGAGAACACATTCACTCAGCATTAGGAATAGCAATAATGCATCATGGCTTAAACTGTACATGCACTCTGATGTGTACCCCTTACAAATACCAGATGACAGCACCCTACACAGCCTTATCTGCATACAATTTATTATGTTCACCCTGTGCATCAGACCCATATTTGCATGTCTCTGCATCAATGTTTTAGATGTCAGGGATCTGGCACAGGTTTCATTATATGTACAGGGTGCTCTGTAGTTTTGCCAGAGCCCTAGTCTGTGCCATTCAGTTGACAGTATGGGTGCATGTTTGGGGTATGGGAATGGCATGGACTGTGCAGGTGTGGTTCATGTGTGTGGAGGTGAGTTTATTGTGATACAGAGTGTGTGTGTGTGTGTGTGTGTGTGTGTGTGTGTGTGTGTGTGTGCGTGTGTGCGTGCGCGCGTGTGCGCGTGTGCGCATGTGGGCACACAGACACACCATGTGGCTGCCCTACACTGATGTTTTCTGGACAGCTGTGGCTCATACATGGCAGGGTGTACAGTTCACCTCCTCCAACCATGGACATGGGAACTGGATCTGCCAAGGGTATCACGGGCACCACCACTGACAAGGCCGGAGATAGTACTGCCACTGATAGTGATGTATGTCTGCTAGATCTGCGACCCTGTTTGGACCATCTAGGACCACGTGTCCATTGCCTGCCATGTCTTGGCATGGACATCACACCACCCTCACTAGTGCTGGTGTTACTGCCCATACGGGAGCATGACAGTGCATGGCCACGTGCATGCCCAGATGATCGTGGTTCTGAGCTACCTTCATGTGGCCACTGCCTCCTGTCTGCCATACGTTCAAGCACAGATACTCCACAGTGGAGGAGTTCCACGACCTGACACCACCGTCTATCTGCAATCTCATTTCCCTCATGTATGGCTGCAATGAGTTCACGAAAATCAGCACGGGCACCCAGGGAGATGTTCTTCCACCAGCCTGTGCAGTTGTCTGGTGTTACATTCATTACGTGCCTGTGCATCCATTACGGACTGAAACATGCACCTGGTTATTGCAGCAGTGGCACTTCCAACATGGGCTGTACAGCAGCCATTCTCTTCTGAGCACCCCTGCCTGCCTGTGTGGGACCTTGTCAGTACTCTGACTATGGCCAGTGCCTGGGTGCTCACTTGCCATATTCACCAAACTTGCATGTTCTGTACCAGCGCTCAGCTGTCTTTCTATTATGGCTCTGGTGACGGGGAATGAGTGGGCATTGTGACTGTGTATGGAGAAGGGGTTGATATAGGTGGGATGCCAACCGATGACACAGCTGCAGCCTCTGACAACCCCACCTGTGCCTCACTATGGGTATCATCATGGCCAGAGTCACCAAACAAAGAAATATCACTTACCCAGCTGGAGGGACTGCAACCACCATGGCCACCTGTGATAAAAAGACAACATATGCACATTACTATCGGCACTATAAAGTTTAGTGGCACACACACATACTCACATACACACACACACACACACACACACACACACACACACACACACACACACACACATACACACGCTCTCGCATACACACACTCTCGCATACACACACTCTCGCATACACACACTCTTGCATACACACACTCTTACACACGTGAGGTGTCCCAGAGGCATTCCGCAGACCTCACATTAGGCAACAGATGACAGTCATGACACACTCAGACTGAAACAGACACACTCTGGACCGGTCCTCAACATCATGCAGTGCATACCTTTCTATTTACCATAACTACAAATGTACACCACTCGGATATGTGAGTGTTTTTGTTTGGTGGTGAGCCTTCACCTACAACACACTATATCCATGTAAACATTATTGCTGTTCATATGTATAGTACTGTGGCCAAACCTACAGAACATGCCTACCAACTGTACAGAGTTTCCAGGAATATCTACATATGTGGTTCATCTTTCCTGTCTGCTGCTCATACCTCCTATGTGTGTCTGATGCATTACTGGTTGGTCCAGTGGATCGGTGACCCTACTTAATGTCGTACTCTGATATGACAATGGCATAACCTGCAGTACATGTATATGAAAACAAGAGAGGTTACTGAAACAATTTCCCAAGCTTTCAGTGGATATAGTAAGTGTGCAAACCCTTTTTAACATGCAATGAGTTTGTAACAGATTACATGAGACACCAGTGATATTGCCATAACATTTCCACCATTTCATATGACATATAACCTGTGCACTCCAATTGAAGAACATACACATCAGGTAAGGTTTGCATATCATACATGATATGACTACAATAGCTGGGTTGCATAGGGGTGCACACCTGTAAACTGATACTTTGGTAAAGCACCTGTTCATCTCATCACAGCATTCAGTACTCTTGGGAAGGTGTGTATCAGCATGGCACATCATGACGTGGAAATGTTTGCACACTCTCCCTTGCAGAACAACTACAAATCTGTCAGATTGCAAAGCCATCCCCTGTGCACAGCGTTTGTCAATTCACCACACAGATTGTGTATTGTATTTAGGTGTGGACTCAGGCTTGGCCACTGCATACTGTTGACTGTGTTCTTGTGAAGCCATCCTTTTGCCCAGTGGATGTAAGGTGTGGGCCATTGCTGTGTGCTATTTTGAAATACCTCCCCATAGTAGGGTATGTAGCAGACACCAGGAGGATTATAGCCACACAGAGCTGGTGTTTGAAACTGGTCATAATACACTCCAAATTGGCTACAGCCCCAGTTCAAAGTTGTGAACAGCAAACCAAAAGCAGGACACTACCATCAGCCTGCTTCACTGTGTGGGTAGTGTTCTTCTGCTGTTGTGCAGTGGTTTTATATGGCCAAAATAATGACCGAACTGTGGACAAAGACAGTTTAGCATTGGTCTCATAACAACTTAACACATTTACACACATGCTTTCTGAAAAGCTGCTGTATTGTTGTCCAGAAGTTACCCAGGACTGGATGTTGTTTGTTGTGAGGAACAGCTGCCATCTTCCAAACACACCATATAGCCAAGACATGTGAATACCAAATAAGATTGTTGTCACATGTAGTACACACACAGTACTTGCTAGAGATGTCTGTCACTCCTTTGGTGTTGCAGTATGGCTTCTGGCAGCCCCCCTGGACATTGTTGGTATTGTATCCTCCACGTACATGTAGGGATGTCCACTGCTTCACAATCTCACTTTTGCACCATATCTAGAACACTGTTTGATGACTATCTGCACTGTGCTCCATGGCATATGCAATGCTGTCGGTATATTTCTGTAGTCTTCTCCAGGCTGATAACTTTCTAACATGTGATCCCTTTGCAGCATGTTAAGCTGTATGTGAACCATGGCTTTTGCTGTAGCAGGCAACTGTGGGTCTACGTTGGGATATCCTTGGCATGTGAGCTGAATGTTAGTTGCAGTTAATCCAAGAGTCCTTAACTGATGGCAGGTGTGTATCCAACATGATGTACTGCTGTGATTTTGTCACATGGTGCTGCACTACAGTATGAGCTTCATCCTGTGCACACATATGCATCTAGTTTCATGGACAATTTCCATGTCACATACTTGTTCCACTAACAGATTTGTTTGTTTGTCAATTGCATTGTACAGATTATAGGTCACAGGACAGATTGGATATATGTTTGGTCTTCTGTATTGTGCTCACATTGTCATATATCAGAAATACCTGGCATTCTAACAGGTATGTGCACTTTTCATATGCACTGTATAACAGCAATGTCTACAATATGTCCCTACTCCTGGCCCTTTGTTCCCGCATTTTGCTAATCTTTTTGCAGATGTCCTGCAATGACAGGTTTGTGAGGTAGGTATGCTACAGATATATGACATAACATGCAAATAGGCCCCTGTGATATCCACTGTGATATTAGGCAGTGAACCCCACTACAAGTGATCATGCAGATATTGCCAGATGGCTGTGTGCAACACCTTAACATGCCTGGGGTACTGGTGAGCCAAAACAGTAAAATCTCATACTCACTGGCTTCAGGCTGCTGTACCTTGTGTAGAGACGAGGGAGCTAGGTAGTAGGGAGGGAGAGGTATTGTTAGCTGATTCGCAATATGCATGGGTCCACAATTAATGCTACATTCACGCACAGGTACAGTATAAACTATGATATTACACAATTTGCTGTCCTTCACCATAGATGTGCACTTGTGTGCATAACTAACCCCCACCCACTGATTTTATTAATTTATCTATTTTACAGTTTGTTTACCAGGATAGTCCATTGGTCCAAGAAGAGCCTGCTTTCAACTGAGTCCCGTGGAGAAAATCTCCATGAAGAACAATATAATATGAAGACAATGCATTTACTGTTATGCAATAGTATTGAAGAACGATGGTATTACATAACATTATAAAAAATCTACAGTTGCAGTGAAAATATGGTTGCAAATGTAAAAGGTAAAATTACACGCATATATAAGTCAACTAGAATAAGAAAACCCCATTGCTGCATATTTCTGTTACATTTATTAGAATGTGAAATAACGCAGGGTTGACATTACAGTTTTCTGTGAAGCTTAGCATAGTTAAAGTAGGATGGGTGATGACAGGTGAAATTGTTGAATCTAAGAAGGGTGGGACAATAACAAAAAAGAAAAAAAAAGTAGAGCAAGAGTGCGAGTAAATGAGACAAATGAAGATGGTAGTAGTCAGAGAAGCCCAATATGATGAAGAGAAGATAGAAGTACAGGAGTGTGAGGAATGGGGAATAACAGGCGAGTCGTGTGATGAGGGCAGGAACATTCCCAGAGGCTTTTGAGATGGGAATGAAGCAAGGTCTTAAAGGTAGAGTGGTTGTCTGTAGTACCAATAAGAGATGGCAGGGATTTCCAGAGGTGAGCTAGGGAAAAGGATAGGAGATGTCTGCCTGGAGGATGAGCAAGCTTGTGCAGTTATTGCAAATCCTGGTTATTGGATCTTAGAAGTCTGTTGGGTATCTGCATTTTGAAGGAGGATGCAATGGAGGGATAGATGGAGGGATTACAGATGAGTTTTTGGGCATGAGTAAGTTGATTTTAGTAAGATGGTTGGGAAGTTCAAGCAAACTTAGTTTGTGTAGGGCATTACAGAGGTGCTCTTTGGATTTATAGCTGGTAGCAAACAGACATTTTCTGATAACAGGAGGATAGCTTTGTTTTTAGAGAAGATTGAAGGCTGGTAAGAAGTGGAGCACTATATAGGAGACAATGAATGAGGAAAGTGTTAGACAATACCATTTTAGTAGTGGGAGTGATATAGTGGTTACGATGGTAGTATTTTTTCCTGACATATGCATCTCAAGACTCTATAGAACACAGTTGTAATGCAATCTCAGTACATTGTTGTGCACTTTTGGCTTACCTGGATGCTCCTCGCCTGTTGCCTGGGTGCCACTGACCTCCACGACTGAAAGTTCTTGCATAGATCTTCTTGTGGGGGCTACTCCAAGGTTGCCCAGGAGCTCCTTCACTGCCGTAAGAGGGAGCTGTGTAGCTGGCCCCCCACCAGTAGTGGAACAGTCCCTCGCTACAGCAGTAGCCTGTTGCCGGGCACGCCAAATCAGGTCACTTGCTCTATGACGTACCTGATCATACGTGCCACCATGGTAGGCCAAGTTGTTCACAGTTTGGACAATTTCATCCCACAGTGCAGTCTGCTCCTGCTGGTTTTGGCGACCCCGACCAAAAAGGATGGTATAGTTCTGCAGGATGGCCTCAGTTATGGCCCAAGTCTCCTGCCTATTGTAGTCCAGCTACCTCGGCATAGCACCTGGAAGACATAAACAGGGAAACACATCACAGGACCTCAGACATTGCACAGACTTCTTTACAGAGACAGCACATGACTAATTTTCCACTATATACAAACACATGAGATGCAACACTGTATGAACATGCATTGTACTCCTGCTCCTGTTGTGTCATATTCCCCCCTATGAGGGCCAGTACATTTCATAAACCTCCATTCACATTTGTGTAGAAGGGTGACAGTGTCTGTGTTCCTTGCAGATGGGCTGTCAAAGCTGCTCAGGCTTGGCTTGCATACAGTATGAGTGCGTGTAGGATGCAGACTGGAATGTTATCAATCCCCAAGTTGACTTGTTATTTTTACGTTTAAGTGGGTGGATTGCACCTGGCCCATGATAATGAGGGTAGTGGTGTATGTGGTCTACATATCCACCTATACTGATGTTGAGCCAGGGTGGTGATGTTTGGCCTAAAAGTTTCTGCAGCAGGTTGGCTGTAGCGATGGTGTGTGTGTGTATGTGCTATGATTGATCTCCATTACAGGGTGGTCTGGGTTGTTGCCTATGAGACCCAAATATGTGAAGATGGCCTTCCGGTTGCCCTCAGTGGATGTGACCAATTTATACTCATAGTCAGCCTTACAGTAATCCACCTGTGACCTACTATTGCCATCCAGACAAAGGATGACATGCTGGCCAGTTGGTGCCTGCTCCTACTGTCTCCTCTACAGCTAATATAGCATCCCATTATGTGCTTTGTGCACTACTGCTGTCCAGCAAAGGGGTTTACTCTACTTTGGATGAGACAGGTTGTACAAGTTAGGTATTGCTGAGGCCATACAGCTATGTGGGTGGTCATATCATTGTTTGAAGTAGGCATGGACACAAGGTCATAACACAGGTGGACACCTCTCTATTTCCTACATGATACTCCTGCTTATGGCAGTACCCATGTCTGTGTCAGGGCAATGCAACAACCATTAGCTGTGGAAGTGTAACTCTGTTGGATGCACACACATTAACATTACACACGTGTACAACATGTACAGCTCAGTTACATGCAGTTTTGCATCCCATGTCAGGTGTTATGAGGCAGCCAGGTAAACCTGCCCATATATGCATACATTTGCACAGGTAATAACTGCAATACATTTCTGTTCTATGTCAGTATGGCACACAGTCATAACACTTTTGTTGCTCAGTCATTCCTGTCAACCTGGTAGGGGACAACAATTGGAGGATGCTGTAAATACATAGTGGGCTATGGACTAACATTAGTGACACTGTCTTCACATTGCTGTAACACACATACATCATTTGATATTTGGGTAACCTTTGCATTCACACTCACACCCAGGAGGATGTGTGTGTGTGTGTGTGTGTGTGTGTGTGTGTGTGTGTGTGTGTGTGTGTGTGTATATATATATATATATATATATATATATATATATTATGAGAATAATGGTGGTGTGCACAGCTGTAGTAACTACAGTGAGATAACATTGATTAGTCACAGCATGAGGTAATGGTAAAGGGTGGTGGAAGCTAGGTTAAGAAAGGTGGTGAGGATTACTGATCAGCAGTATGGTTTCATGCCAGGAAAGATCAGTACAGATGAGATGTTTACTATGAAAGTGTTGATGGAGACATACATACAAGGTCAGAAGTAGCTGTATTGTGTTTTTGTGGACTTACAGACAACATATGACAGGATGCCTAGAGGGGAGTTGTGGTATTGTATGAGGAGGTCAGGAGTGGCAGAGGAATCTGTAAGAATGTTGTTGTTGTCTTTCGGCTTTTTCCCGGTTAGGGGTCGCCACAGCGGAACTCCGGTCTGCTAATGATTGGCAGTAGATTTTCACGAATGCCGAGGTTCCAGCTCGACGTTCAACCTTCAATGAAGGCACGCCCATTTCCGCATGTCTTTTGAACGCCCACCCAACCACGGGGAGGACATGCAGACTCCACATCAAAGGCACTCCCTGCACTCCAGCCTGCTACAGGATATGTACAAGGCTGCTGTGACAGCAGTGAGTTCTGGTTTGGGAGTGACAGGTGCATTTAAGGTGGAAGTGGAAGTACATCAGGGAGCAGCTGTGAGTCTTTTTTCATGTGCAGTGGTGATGGACATTTTGACAGACATGATCAGACATGGGTCCCTGTTGACTGTGCTGTTTGCAGATGACATTGTGTTCTGTAGTGAGAGTAGGGAACAGGTTGAGGAGACCCTGGAGAGGCTGACTTATGGTCTAGAGAATGGAGGAATGTTGGTCAGCAGAACTAAGAAAGAATATATGTGTATGAATGGAAGGGAGGATGGAGGAATGATGAGGATGCAGGGAGGACAGTTTGCAAAGGTGGATACATTTAAATACTTGGGAACAACAGTTCAGAGTAATGAGGAGTGTGGGGGAGAGGTAAAGAAGAGTGTGCAGGCAGGATGCAGGTGGTGGGGAGGAGTGTCAGGTGTGATTTGTGACAGACAAGTACCATTAAGAGTGACAGTGAAGGTCTACAAGAGTGTGGGGAGCCCAACTGTGTTATATGGGTTGTAGACAGTGGCATTAAAAAATAAGGCAGGAGTCAGAGGTGGATGTGGCAGAGTTTATGACATTAAGATTTGCACTGGGTGTGATGAGGGTGTACAGGAGTAGAAACATGTATGTTAGGTGGTCAATCCAGGTTGGATGGCTTGGGGCCAAAGGCAGAGACTGGTAGGATTATGTTTGTTTGGACATGTGATGAGTAGGTATGCTGAGTATTTGTGAAAGTATGAGGCTGCTGCATAAGAGGAAAAGAGGAAGGCCTGAGATAAGGTGTATGTATGTGTTGATAGCAGACATACAGCTGGTTGGTGTGAAAGAGAAAGATGCAGAGGGCTGGAAGACATGCACTCAGATGATCTGCTGTGGCAACCCCTAAAGGAAACAGCCAAATGAAATGTAAGGAAATGTTGTAATGTCAGTGTTCACAGGTTGCCATTTCTTTGCCAGACATAACACAACTGTTTTAGTACACAACTACAAACCTGAGGCACACATATGGTCAGTGTGCATAACACTGGACACTTGAATGGTATGAGCTAATTATATCATATGCAGTTCAACACACACAGCTGCAACAGTATTTCACTATGCAAATACTCTGTACAGGTCCCTCACATTTCTGATACATACATGTATATCGTGCTAGTACTCACAATTAACATATGGATATATGCGACATCCCAGTAGCTGGCCTAGGAATGTCACAGTCAGTATTGTTCAAACCATACTCCAGTAGTAGTCATATGTGACTGACTCAGGGGCGTGAGCTGTGTTCTATGTCATTACAGACAGACACTGATGTTATGGCCATAGGTTCTGATCAGCAGTAGATCAGTACAGCAAGTGTTGTTGAGAAATATTTGTTGAACTTCCTGTGTACCTCTTTTACATACCTCCTACTACATTCCATTACATGATTACTTGTTTCACATACCTTTTTTTTTTGCCTGTTTCAGTTTCTGTATTTCACAGGTAGACACGTGTGTCTCATAGATTTTTTTGTAGTCTGGTCGTGATGGTCTTGCTTTATGTTTGTTTCTTTCTTTCTTTTCTTTATTTCTCTCTCTCTCTGTCTCTCTGGTAGATGTAGAAAAATACATCTGTTTTGCATAGGCAGCAGCTTGACTTTTGTAGGTAATGCTCATGATCAGCTGATGGTCTGTGCATGAATTGGAGTCTCCCACTTGCTAATTGAATGTGGAATTGCTGTGGTATCATTCCTATAGCCAATTGCATGGATCACACTACTATAACTAACCACTTCATGTGGGCGTCAGCCCTTTTCCTTCGCTGTGAGCAGGATTTCATGTGGGTGTCTGACCAACAGCATCACAGAGGGTAGTTGGAAATACCACTTACAACAAACAATGTGGAGACAGCCCAACAAACTGGAGGAAGATGTTCCAGACATTGGGACAGAAATGTAAATATTGCTGTTATGCATTTGAAGTAAAGTTAGTTTAACAGAATGTGTGTGGATATAGCTGTTCTGCATGATTTAAAGTCTGACATGACAGTGTTATGTGGTTGAGAAAACTCTCACCTGTAGGGCTATCTGCAGACTGGCCGAAGTTTGGAGTCTTAGAGTTGGTGTGTTACTCCCACATTTTTGTCTTTATCAATTCAGTAGCATACTCTGAGGATTGCAGTCAGTAAATGGTAACATCCATGTGTGTTTCTGACTTCATATCCCTTAGAAGAGATATGTTACAACAAACCCTGTTACACCACCAATTTTCTCAGTTTATAACAGCAATATCTCATTGATAGCCCTCTGTACCTCTGTCCCCCAAGTCTGTCACCCTTTGTCCATATGTCATGCAGTAAGAGGTGGATATGTACAGTATATCATTATTTACTGACATCATTCCTGATATCAACCCATTGATATATCAGACTGCCAGACATATATGTATAGGAGGCCTTATATTTGAGGACAAAACATGCACATTCTGTTGTAGTCTGTACAGTAGTGGGGTCTGTGTACTTATGACGATTGTTGACAGAGTGGCAGTATTGAGTAGCAGTGTATTGTGAATATGTTATTTGGCCTGTGTATAGAATGGGGTAGATGTCAGTGTTCTTGGTCTTTTTCTATCTGATGTTGCATGCTGCTCTAGTTTCTGGTACCCTACCAGCTTATATGTTTGTAGGGCCAGACTGAGACCTGTCCCATACCACAGTTAGGCAACAGACTACACTGTAAATTGGGCCAGTATATGTAGGGGTAGTGTGTAAGTGGCAAACATGATGATGGGTTTTGTTCACACAGTCCATATACTGTACTATTAATTAGGCTTATTATTATGTGACCGTGACTGTGTTGAGATTGGTTGTTGGTGTGATGACCGTGCCCTGGCACAGCAATCAAGGAGCTTCAATCCTCACCACCAACACCAAGGAGGGCGTCTCATATAAGAGGAAACGATAGCAAATACACACAGTAAAGTACAATTTCCCTTAAGTGCACACAGAGATCACAGTCAGTCTGGGGCTGGTTGCTCCCTTGCTCTCCAGGTCCCCAATAAGACTCCCCATTGGCACAGCTATAGGGTCCAGATCTCAGCCTAGCTGTCAAGCTAACCTCCAGTACCCTCTCTGTCCCACCAGTGCTTCATGTCCCTACCCATTTTGCTGACCCACCACACACACTTTGAGATAAGTATTTATACAACTTCACAGGCACTCCTAGTGAAGGCTGACACAGATTCTCCAGCTGTGCCCCTTTACCCAGACTATACAGTAGTAATTTCTGCCACCACCAGCTAATACCTATCAGCTACCTAAAGGCCCTTAAAAGGGTGTCCAATCATTATTGTGCAATATTATTATCCAATTGGTAATGTGACTAATCAGTCTAAGGCTTATTGGAAGGGCGTATTACAGGATCACTTATAAGCATGTAATGTACCCTAGAGCTTACTTATCTCTACACAAACCAGCCACAGGTAAAGGTTCTTAAAATATTTAATAATAAATAATTAAAACACAAGACAATACTACTACACCACCGTGATATCTAAGAGTTCAGAGATCACACAGAAACTTAAAACAAACAATACAGTAGGAAAGTTCTGATATAACAGAAAAACACTTACGTCTAACTTTCTTCTATGTTCCTAGCTATACTACAAGAAAACATACTTCTAAGACACTACTTACATAAGACAATAGGCAGAGTGCTGATAAGTTGGATATCAAGATCAAAATGCTTACAATCTCTCTCTGAACAATAGTTTTTAAACTCACTAACAAACATATTTGCTAGGCCCTCCCAGATTACATCATTTTGACACTCAGTCTGGAGTTCCCATGCCAAAAAGGCTACATTATTTAGCAATCTAACACCTGCTCAGGAAACTACAACAATAAAAGGCACATGTACACTCTAGCAATTATTCCTTAAGTTAAGACAATAGAAAGAATGTGTTCAGCCATCCACGTTGGCACCATTATTTAGATCAAAAGGGTATACAAGACACAATTTTAACTTTAAAAGAACAGATGTGAAATGCTTGGCTTAGGTTTCCTTACAGCAGATGGCAATGTTGCTACAATCTTGAAGTTCACATTTTACAGTGTTTTCTTTCATTTAAGAACACAAGCCTGTATTTCACATTTATATTTACAAATGATAGAATCATGTATCAAATTCTATTTGACTAGGCTGGCAGCCTTCACCCATCATCCGCCAATCTTCACAGTGGGTATGTTTATTAAAATTGGAGAGTAGATTTATTCTGAAGTATAATACTTTAAAACCTCGAGGTTTAAATTTGGAAGTAAATTTATCCATCTAATATTATTATTTATTTTATAGCAGATTGTTAGTTAAAATGGTGCTGGTTCACTTATTTCATGTCCTGTTACTGATTTTCTCTTTTTTAAGTATGTAATTACTTAATTATTTAATGATATAATTGTTCAATTACTATGCACTAGTATATATGTGGTGTCTAGTGAATTGTTAGTTCATTCCTTTGAAGGCCAGTGGGCCGAGGTACCGGAATAAAGTTCTTTCCTGTTATCCAGCTCGTGTGGTTTGTTTCAGACATTCATCTTTTGCTGTGGTTGGTTTGTTCTATTTGTAGGTATCTTAGTCCATCACTGTGGGGAATGCTTGAGAACAAATCTACAACATCAATTGCTAGGAAACATAAATTCAAATTGTATAGATCATGATTCAATGTCCTTAGAAGATCCCAAGAATCTCTGTAGTGCCTGCTATATTTGCAATTACATGTGTATTCCCCCATAGGAAAATTGGGTTAGTGTTGTGGCAGTCTGCCTGTAGTTTAGACAGTGCTTGGTGACATGCCTAGCAGCTCAGTGTATTTTCCCTAGTGTGATGTTATGTCCAGATATTTGTCAGATGTACTGTTGCCTGGCCATCGTAAGTGTTGTGTATTTCTGACAAAGCAGTGGGATGCTGTGAAGATGTATGTCACTAACTAGTGGGAAGTACGTGTACTTCTGGACTTGTGCTCCTCCAATTAATATATGTTAGGACAAAAGGAGGGTGTGACTGCATCAACTGTGTGAGCTTATCTACTCCAGAATTTGGGATATATCCCCATTTGCATGGCTTTAAACACCCCCTTTGTCAGGCTTGGTCCACATTTCTTGCACTAAGGAGTTCTGTGTATTCCTCTCGACTGACCAGATCGCTTCAGACTGTCCAGGTTTATTGCTCATATTTCTGCTGTAAATTACAGAATCATTACTGTGATTTGTGTGCTACTTCACTATGATGACTTTATGATGTCTGTCAGTAACTGATGGTGTATACTTCAGTTTCAGAACTGCCTTCCTTCAGAACATGTATGCTGACAAAAACCCTGTTACTGTAGCAACCTTCTATATTTATAACTGCAATACTTACATTACGTCCCCTTGGACTAAGAGGTTGAGAGTTATGGTGCTGAGGTATGACTCCACTACATGTTATGGGTATATTTTATACACACACACACACAAACACACACACACACAAACACACACACACACACACACACACACACACACACACACACACACACACACACACACACACACACACACACACACACACATTCCTTCTCAGATGTATCTCACCATATTTATTTGACGTGTATATTTAGATATAGAAATATGACTGATTCCACAGTGTTATCACTAAAAAAGTATTAAAAAAATTGTAGTACTCAAAGCAGTTTTTCACTACTATTCAGTACGTGTACTGAATGATATATTTGAAAAAGCAATTGATATTCTTACAGCTCAGATGGCTTAGTGGTTAAGTGCTGTAGCTATAGTGTACAGGGTCTTGAGTTCAAGACATGCAAGGGCTTATTTATTTTGGTGCCGGGCTTTTGTTTACATTGTTTACTTTTTTCATTTGGTTTACAGTGCTTTTCCAAGTAAGAGTAGATTGCAGATTGTAATACTGGAACCATACACCCCTGCATGCAAAGCTGGACTCTGAATACTGACTAACTTGTTCTTGGTGTTTGAGGTTTTTGCGCTGTATGTTTTATGTATCTCCTATTGGATATTGATCTGATATGTTGATATTAACTGTAGACTACTATGTTTTTAGGATATGTCATTGAGGACTGCTATCATGTAATAATGGCATACCTTTCAGTTTCAGACATCTGTCTTTCAAAACATTCGTCTTAATGCATAACCTGTTGGCTATCTACTTTCTGTCTGTCCTCTGTACAGATGTGCAGATGTCGGGTATTGCTACGGTCATACCACTATGGTGGTGCTCACATTGTATTGTTGCTGTGGGTCTGTACACTGCTGCTAGTTCCAACATATGGGACATTCCCTAATGTGGGCCTTTCCCCTTTTCCTTGCCTGTGTGAGAGACATTACAGAGGTCATGACCTACAGATTCACATACAGTAGGTGGCAATATGTCACAAGACAGGACATGTGAAGACAGCCAACCAACATGGGGGACATATCCCCAGACTTGTGAACAGATTCTATGTCATTAGTGCTATTATACACATGGTGGATTGATAGATTGTCAGGGTTTGTGTGGACATGCATTTAGTGAGTGACGTCACGACTCACAGTGATATGTCTCTGACATACCTCTCCACTAGCACACTGTCCACAGACTGGCCACATGTCTGCCTGTTATGTTTTGTCTGTTTCTCAGAGAGTTGGTATCCTTGGTAACTCAGTTGTGGACTCTGGGGAATGCAGTCAGTAAATACTCACATCTATTGGTATTACCAATGTTATATTCCTCATAAAGGATGTTACAGCAAACCCAGTAACATCTACAACTGTCTCAATGTATGACAGCAGTATGTCCAATCTACCCCTGTGTTTGTGCCTGTGTTCCCACCTAGTGATATAGGGCTTGTTGCCTAGCTTAGTGAGTTATTGCATGATTCCACAGTGGGGAATGTTATCAAAGGCTCTGGCCAGATCAAGGTAGGCTGTATGTGCCACCTTGCCTTCATCCACAACTCAGGTGACTGATGCCAAGAGGTTGACCAGGTTGAATGACCAGGTATGACCTCCCCTTCACAAAAGTAAACTGGGTGGGATCCTGAGTCTGCAGATTCCCATTTCCCTGTTTATTAGGTGCATGAAGCATTCCATAGCTTCGCATAACAGACTTGTTAGGCAGTTGGGGCAGTATTTTCCAGGGTCTGTAATCACACCTTGTTTGTGGAGAGGGGTGACTGTAGCAGTGCACAATTCAGTAGGGACAAAGCGAGGCTGTGCTTGAACAGGGCACACAGGTGAGGAGCCAGGTCACTCAGTAGTTCATGTAGAACACAGCCCGGGATATTGTCAGGTCCCATAGAAGCTGTATTCTTGGCCTTGGACAGTGGTGTTTTAACCTGTGCTGCAGTAATACAGTGTACTGGTATTGCGACTGGTCCGTATGGGGGGAGGGGTAAAGTTTGCACTCAAGATGCCAGCCAGTATATTGGCATTATTTGTTGGCTCAGTCTGGGAGGTACCATTGTCTAGTAGCTCAGAAGATATCTTGGTATTGCCATGGAGATTCTTTACATAACTGTAGGATGCCTTGTGGTTGTCTTTACTGTGTGCTCCAGTTCTGTTCTCACAGCTAACTTTGTGGTATTTAATGAGGGATCTCAACTCTTAATTAAGACTGATAAGGGTTTATTTCCAGTCTTTTGATTTCACCTTATTCAATTTTGGTTCCCTCCTTCTGTTGTACAGTTTCTTTATGGCAGGGGACCACCAGATCAGCTTCCTTTTTTTGGAGGTGAGAGTCCTGATTGTATTGGGTATGGAGGTATCCATGCATTTGTGTACATGTTCATAGCGCATTGTTGTTTGATTCAGCTGTCATGCAGCTAGTCTCCATTTGCATGGCTGCCGTGAGGTCAGCCACCTCTATTTTTATGAGGCATTAGTTAGTTTTGGAAAGGCTTTTCATGGTGGTTACATGTGCAGGGGGTGGGGGTGGGGAGTGGGCGGCTGTGGATTTCCAAAAGTGATGAATTTGTGCTCAGATATAACAAGGAAGGAGTTGACTATTGGTGCAGAGCAACAGTTGCCCATGTTAGGAAGGACCAGGTTGATGTGATGGGCATGTGCATCTGTACATGAGTAGCTATCCCAGTTAATGGTGGGGTAGTTGAAGTCAACAAGTATGAGAGGGTTAGGGTGGACACTAATATTCTCCAGGGTGTTTAGGGACATGGAGTGTTGGTCTTGGGACATGTTTGGGGACCTATAGCAGGCTACAACTTGAACCACTGTCTTACCCCAATG